>NC_072457.1:7355934-7443434 GCF_027596085.1 Anoplopoma fimbria
TTCAAGAGAACTACTAGTCACCAGAAGTCATAAGTGCATCTCCTTTCTTAAACAAGCATCTCAAAGCATAAGCCAGAGCAAAAGTATAGTGCAGAGGCAGATTACTATGAAAACAATAATTGCAACAGACTAATCCGAATATAGTAAGTGCTACAAACTACTACGAATAGGATAAGTGCAGTAAACAAATACAAATTCAATAAGTGCAGCGAACTGACACGAATACAGTAAGTGCAGCAACTAATACGAGTACTTTATTTGTCCTTTAACTTTGTTATAATCATCTATAGCGGTTACATTCTGTCTGGATCACTGATTGACTATGGTTCAACCACTACTCTCCACTGTTGCTCCTCTCTTTTCCAACAACTTCAAGTACTGGTTCTAAGAGACCCTCAGCTTAAGTAAATAAACCTCATATATAAGAGGATACTGGATTTTAAGTGGCTCCTTTAGAAACAAGTGTTATTCCAGTTAAGCATTCGCTGCTCCCAGTCCACAGTCCATTCAGTTAGAGCGTAGCAGCGAGGTCTGGAGGAATGTGACACATCAATGGAGGGAAACATGTCCTGCCATTTTCCTTGGGCTCTTCCTTAAGACACTCGCTTACAAACTCACAGCCTTTGGAGTGGAGTGAAAATGTGACTACTGTACTAAAAATGTATTAATCCCCTTTAATGAAAATCCCTATATAAAAAAAAAATTATTATATTATACCTGACTGTAATGTAATGTAATGTATACCAAAGTATTCACACACAAAAATACAATATATTCTTAAGAGCTGCAAGTTAGCATTATTTTAATTATTAACTAATATATCTATTATCATTATTTCATCCCACTTTCTTTATATTTTTTAATTAAAAAAAAACTGAACAAATAAGGGAATCAACATACACATTTGGTCAAATTAAACAACTAAGATTTATTTATTTTTGGGGGGGGAATGTTGACCCAGCATGAACACATATATCCTTGACAAAGACAGACAGGAAAACAAAATCAATAAATAACTAAAATAAAATGAATAGAACATAAAACATATTGGGGATTATTATTTTTAAGACCTCCTTGCACTGTGAAATTATGGGCTTTAAGACACATACCCTGACGACTGATTCCAGGACCAACATTCATCAGCCAACTAGTCAGCATAATGCTACTGCTAATATCTCAATTTTATCTCAGACTCACCTCCCAAAATCAGTTTCAAAACCAACCAATGCTACATATGCGTGAGAGTCGGTGGCGTGTCTGTGCTTGCATTTCAACCAGCCATTCCGCGCACAATCTGACATGCACAGAGCTGATATGGTACAGTCAGTTTTAAGTTAATCTTTGAAGCCAGAGAGAGGCGAGCACATATTGAACCTGTGAAACGGGCTTGAGTTCGCCTTGCTATTTCACACTGCAATTTCAAGGATAAAGGGAGAGAAACAAAGCGAAAACACTAAATTCCAAAGAGGCGTCATTGAAACATGCTGAGTCCACCTTGGTCCCAACAGTCACCATGGCCAAATCATTTTTAGATCAACTAAAGTAATGTGGCGCTCGCAATTAGTCTATAAAACATCAGATAACAGTGTCCATCAAAACTCCCTGTCCTCCCAGTGACCCCTTCAAATTGCTTCTTTTTTAGTCAGACCAATTGTTCAAACCCCCAAAATGGCCAATTTAAAATGATAACAAGCAGAAAAAATCCTCACATTAGGGTGGCCGATTTCCCGACACCAATTAAAGCCCCAAATACAGGAAATAGAAACAAATCAGCCGATCATTTGATTATTATCTAAATGTCCTGCAGTATCTCACTAGCAAATAGTTTCTGTTTACCTGGATGTGATGCTCATCTCGTTCCCTTCTTATTAGAGTATACTAATAGCCTGCAAACAAAGCCATATTTCATTATGCTGTGTTTCAGTCCACACTGACCGACTCTCTGTATGTCCAAGTGAATGTATGCGTGCCCGTGTCTCTATGTATATATGTAAAGCGATTGCTCATGTGGGCAAGAACAGATAGTGTCTGTGTCAGATTAATGGCTCAGCTGATTAAGTGGCTCAGAGATTGATTGGTCGGGCCTGGCTGTAACAGATTCATTAGAACAGTGATAGATCAGTGAGATCTGGCTGCAGCTGTTCCGCCTGACTCCGGACAGCACGGCCTGGTAATGGACATCATCCGTCTGTCTGTGGGATCACAATATGTCCTCACACACACATGTACACACTGCTGTATGTGTGTAGTATACGTGGAGGCTACACACATCTCGTCTTTTCTTCAATCACTCCAAACAACCAGGCGGGGGAGAAAGGGAGTGGCGGGGAGAGGTAAATAGGGATGAGGAAGAAGGCGGAGAAGGGTGGAAACTATTTTGGGATTAAAAGGCCCTGTTGATCTATTCCTGTTTTCAGCATCCCCTCTCAATCTTAAACTTTTACCCTCTGCCTCTCCTTCTTTCTTCCTATCCATCTCCATCGTCCTCGAAGCTTTCCCAATTGCGCACTCGCTCGCGGATCGCCTCTTTTTCTTTGACTTCCTCTGGTACCCGATCCCTCTCCTCTGTCCTCGTCTCTTCTCTCTCTTTTATTTTATCTCTTCTTCTTCCACTAATACTCTGTTCTGCCCCTGAAACCCTGATAAAAACATTGCCTAACGTACGGACTGATAGCGCAGGGGACAAGAGGACGAACACACAAAGTTTTACAAAAGTGTGTGTGTGTGTGTTTGTAAGTGGCTGCGTTTTTAGCGAGGCATCAACAAACGATGACAGTGCAGTGAAAGCACCACCCACACAGTCTTTCAGACATTACATTACAGTCATTTAGCAGACGCTTTTATCCAAAGCGACTTACAATCAGTAGTATATTGCATATCGAACCACCGACCCTCTGATTGGAGAACTACCTTGCTCTCCACTACGCCACAGCCGCCCCATTAGACCATGGTGTGAGTGCGACAGCTAATGAACAAATGGGATGTATGTGTGCTTGTGCATGACTGTGAACTTCAGTTGTGTGTACGTGTGAATGTGTGCGTTTATTGGTGTGAGAATGAGAAACATTACTGGCCATATTAATATAAATATACACATCTTATGAAATCATTTTTGCTTAAAAGTAATGATTTTTTCTGTTTGTATAGTCTTATTGAGTAGACTTATATAGATTTAGTTTTGATAAAGACACGGTGAAAAGAAGCACGGTCTTTATTAAGCGCACATATAGTGCTGGAAAATAAATCAGTGTTTACTCTTGAGATGAGATTCAATATCATCTGGACTCTGGTTATTACAATATAAGATATTTCTTATAAAGTTTCTTTTCTAGGTCCTCAATGATGCTCTTTTTTTTTTGTTCATTAGTTTCTTTTTCATTGTTAGTAGATGAGCATGCCTTTCCGTTTTTTCCCCTTGTGTATCACATTTAGTGTCACAAACGTGCAAAAAAACAGTGTTCTTAAAAAGTGAAACTGTCACAGTGTTACTGTTACTGCTTTCAAATATCTGTTATTATCCCGTCTCTTTCAAACTCAAGTGATTTTTGGAACAAAGGGAAAAACTAACTAACTATGTTTTGAGGAGCTTTATGTTGTTCCTGTCGAGTAAGGATAAAGCGTGTTTTGATGTCGTCTGACTGGAGTTTGGTGGTTTTGAGGAGAGAATATTAACTGTATGTTTTGTACATTAATAAGTTATAATACTTGTCTAAATCCTTGTTATATAGTCACTTCGATGTGCGCCACATAGCTGAGTGCCGTAAAGTCAAGTAAATTAGCGTGTCCACCCTTGCTCAAGGACGCTTAAACATGCAGAGAGGAGGAGTCGGCCCTGCGATTAGTGGACAAACTGTTCTGCCTCCTGAGGCACAGACACAACTAAACACTTCCTCCTCAATTTCCATAAAATGTAAAAATAAATGGCATCACAGAAATTGTATCCATATCTCTCTCCCCTACACACACACACACACACACAACATTTTGCTAAGTGAAGCAACCTACGACTCCGTCACCTCGCTCTCTTTGCCCCCTCCCTTCTCCCCTCTGAACATATTCCTCCTTCCCTCAGCACCTCATCATCTCTCCTCCTATGTCCCTTTATCTTCCTTCTGTTCCTCCAATCCAATCTCTCCCCCCATCACTCACCAGCTACACCCCCCCCCTACATATCTCCTCCACTTCTCTATTGCTTCAAATTAACATCTGCTGACTGGGGCCGCTCCTCCAATAACCTGTTACACCCAGCAGGAAGCACCGACACACACAGAGACAATCAGTGTGTTTGCATGCACAATAATATTTCATTTATATTCGGGATCCTCTCAGAAACTGTTTATGGAGCCCCTGAATGTAGCCGGTATGTGCTGATTCAAAGCTGGCGTATGAACAGCGTGTCCCGTTGGGTCGCTCAGTTTGGAGTCGTGAAGCCTCGCGTAACGTCACGCGGCGAAGAGTATCAGAGTGAAGCACCCTTACTGAACACAGTGGGGAAACTAAAAGACGTCTGTCTCCAGCGTCCAAAGTGAGGCTTTAGCTGGAATGAAACTCCTTTTCATAATATTACTGTTCATGCACACTCACTGACTGACACACACACACACACACACACACAGTCTTGGGTCGCAGGGTGCACAGCGACGTGGCCATAAGGAGCTGCAGTGTGACTGACAGGATCATTAAAATCTGGAGCACCATGCTACTTATCTGCACACTTGACACCTCATCTCATGTGTGCTGGTGCATTTCATCTCTTTAAGGGAGCTGAGATGGTACCTCTACTGAGTATGTTTATGGTACATCAACTAGGTCTCTGCCTGGCTCTCTCCAAACCTCTGCTTGTTGTGGAACTTCTCAACTTAACAAACACATCAACACACTCGATGCACACATAAACACAAGAACTCACACAGGGTTTGAGCCAGAGCCCTCCTTCGTAAAAAAAAACTGTCCCCCATAAAGCCAGGGGGCTGAATCTATGCTGTTAGCAGGTTTCGCTAGATTTCATCAATTGGGCTGCTGTGGCCCAGAGGCTGAGCAGTTATTTTCTAATTCTAAGACCGGTGGTTTAATCCCAGGCTGCTCCAGTCCTTGGGCAAGACACGTAACCCCAAACTGCTCCTGATGAATAGGTGGATGTATCAATGTGTGTGTGTGTGTGTGTGTGTGTGTGTGTGTGTGTGTGTGTGTGTGTGTGTGTGTGTGTGTGTGTGTGTGTGTGGTCAGAGGCGTGTGTGTATGTGTGAGAGCAAGGTAGTTTAGGGTCCTGATGGGCAGGTGGCACCTTTAATGGTAGCCCCGACCATCAGTGTGTGAATGTGTAAATGTACATGTACTTTAAAGAATGGTTGAGTGGTCAGAAGACTAATTTAACATCAGCTAAAGTTTATTCACGAGTTATTCCAACTACTACAAAGGAACTGTTGGCTGTTAAATAACGAACAGAGCATTACGTCACTTTGGTGTTCAAGACAACCGAGAGAATGATGGTCTGTGTTAGCGTAGAGTTAAAAAAAAAGGGCAGTAAACAATTATCAGAATCCCTCATATCTGAATCACTATTAATTGTGATCTATGAACATTTAGGACCGAACAGCAGCTTGTTCTGTCAGTCTCTGCAATTATAACATTAGCTATTGTTAGCTCAGCAGCTAAAGTGGAAACTGCGAGCTGTTTAACTAGAAGGCATTCAACACTAAATATGAATGTACAGTAATGGTCTGAATATGATTAAGTATCACATTAATGTAGTTATTAATAATCAATGAAAGTGAGCTACAGTAAATAGGTCTGGTTTTCTTGAGGCTTTGGAGAAACCAAGTATGCCCTTCATTACCATATTTTAAAACCACATGATAGTTTCCTTAAAAAAATAGTAAAGAAAACTAAATAAAGGAGCAGTGTCCCACCATAAACGCACTACTTTTCTTTTCGATTCCAGTAAACGATGCTGGGAGAAACCGGCGTGACATTCAAACTTTCAGAGCTTCTTTCCGTTCTGGACTTTCTACCTCCGAAGCCTCTGCTCGTTCATTGATTCTTAGAAACTTGCGTGACGTCTGTGACTTCTGGACTGCTTCCTCTCCCAGCGGACTCCTCTCTCACTAACTGCCTCTTCTGTCGCCTTCTTTAGGCCTATTGGCTATTTCTAATTCCTGTATGGAAACGGATTCGACGACGGTTTGCGTGGGCGCGTGCGACTGCCAAATGCGCCGTCAAAGCCTTCTACATGGACATCCGTCTTAATCTCCTTCATCGTGCTGTAAAACACGCGTGCAATTAAATCCATAACTAGGTGGAACAAGTAGAGCAGACGCACAGATAGCCACACACAGTTTTGCTTGTCACGCTGACACAGACGGCCCATGAGTCAGTTTCCTGTCCTTCCTTCCATCACTCCGTCTCTCTGTATGTACGCTGGGGTTCTAATTATGAAACCACAGAGGAGCCTCATTACACTGAGAGAGAGTGGACGGAGGCAGACAGAGGAAACAGTCAGAGAGGGGAGACGGGCATCAACAAAGCAGAGTCTGATCCCTTTGCAACTGACATATTGAATATAATAATTCCAGACAAAACCAGTAATAGCAGGAATTAAAAGAACTGATTCATTAGCCGAGTCGCTTTATCAAAACCGCTGAGTATTAGTGCCTGATCCTGTGTGTGTGTGTGTGTGTGTGTGTGTGTGTGTGTGTGTGTGTGTGTGTGTGTGTGTGTGTGTGTGTGTGTGTGTGTGTGTGTGTTTGTTTTTTTTCAGTTCTGTAGACTATAAACGATCAGACTTTCAGTACAAAAAAAAGATCACTGTAGTGCTCACACAAGGTTAGATCTTTCAAATGAACCTTGCAGGATACAGAAGGGTGTTAGACTCCAGCATAGTGCCACTTATTCTCCAAGGTTTACATGCAATTAAACGCATCAGTGATTTTGTTAAGTGACCTTCAGGATGGGTATCTACATAACTAGCCTTTGGACAGCTTGAACACAGCCTTGCTACGCAATCTCTGCTTCAAAAAGGTCGACTTGGGCTGGACCATAGATTTGTCACGGCATATAAAAGAATACGGAACCACCTTAGACACTGACTAATTGAAAATTCCTCAGGATGGAAATCGTGGAGAAAACTGTTAACTGTAGGTTATATTCAGCAATCTTACTCTGTAATATTTACCAAAGCAAGACAATTGTTCCCTGAAAAAAGTAATTTAACATGCAAAAAGGCCAAGAAAGTACTATTTGAAGTACCAACCATTCTTACTACAGTTTTTTTTTTTTTAATCAATTTTACTCCAGCTACGACTGACAAAAAGGCACATTTACTCATTGAACCACAACAGTAAAAGTGAAGCTTTTTCTAGCCGTGTGATATTCGAGCGCCATCACAGATGGTCACAAAATGAAGGCTGCTGTGCAAAAATGTGGAGGTATTTGGCAAGAAAGCCTGAACACACTGTAGCGTCTGAAGCCCATGTGGTGTTTTCTTTTGTCTCAAAACTCTATTTTCAAAAGAACTCGTCCAAATCGGTGTCTGCAGAAACTGCTGTATCTGGCCGCCTTAAGACAACAGCATGCCCAAATAACAGGACAAAATAAGTGTCGGTGAAACACATCTGTACAGTCAAGACACGACAGCTGGAGCACTGATCGCAGTGAGTATTGTTTAGAATGTTGTAAAATGTAAATGTATATAATTACTGAACATGTGCAAACCAGTACTACACACCGGTGGTTAAACACTTATGTGCACACTGATAATGCTGCGTTGTGAAGAACAAATCCAGGTCAAGAGCTAGATAGCGTCAGCGGTTAGCAGCAGGTGGGCAGCACAGTCCTGCTTGGCTACATAACAGAGCTAACAGCTAACGTTGATGGAGGTTGCAGTAAGTTACGTATGAATTCAAATTCTATGCAGGAAAGAAAAATGTTTTGGGGCGAACTTAAATTGTAACTTCATCATGATGTGTTGTAATATTATCTCGTAAAATGACATTTTTGGTGAGAAACTTGAATTACACTGTTGATTTAATGAAAAAATATTTTTGATAGAAATCAGAGAGATAATTATTTCCTATTTATGACCTAACATCAGCTCTAAGCAGCTTATAATATATAATTAGAAATGAATAATTCCACTCATTAATTACATTATCATTTCAGTTGTGGACCTCACGTTTTTCTTTTTTTGTGTTTTGATAAGTGAGATGTTCTTTTCCTCTACCTTCAGAACTAAACATGGCAAAGCTGCCATTACTGTACTTAATAACATCGTTCACAAAATCAAACTTACAACTAAATCATCTGAACAGAGAGCCGCTGCTGTCGCCAATTATAGTGTACGCACACTGCGAAAATAAATTCAACACAGGAAGTTCCCTGTCAGCTAATGAGAGACAAGTCGAAGAGACAACGTCTGACTGTAACTGTGAAATCGTTGCGCCATTTTTATCTCCCTGTTAAGTAAAGAATATTGGCAGCTGCTTCCAAACATAACCACGGAGAAAGAGAAAAGAATCCTGAGTCACTGTTCAGTGCGTACACCTGTGCTTGTATCAGGGGGCGGTGAGTCGCTACACTGCATCCAATTTGGCATTTGTTTTGTTTTTAGGGGTCACCAGCCAAAAAAATCGGAGAGAGAGAGAGAAAGAGAGAGAGAGAGAGCGTCGCTTCTCCACACGTCTGTTGCCACCACTCTCACTGGTGCTCCTAACCAACACTGGAAGCTGCAGACGATGTGTGTCAACACATGAAGCACACCGATGGAGATTGCGGTGCACAGATCATTACGTTGCCATGTTGGTTGGAGAGGTTTCTATGGTTTTCCTTGAACCCTACCAAAGCATGAGGCAGCACAAAATGCAAAACAGCTACAGCACTGAAAACAACGTCTGAACACAGGGATACGGGGGATAGTCTGATCCTGGATATTTAAGATTTTAAATGAGGGCTCACAGGTGTTGGGGTCTGCGACACGACAACAAACTAACACATACATACACACACACACACATACAAACATACAAACATACAAACACACAAGTGCAAACACAAGAAACCACATGCTTTCCACCCCACTAAAAAACACAATCACAGACTCCCTCTCTCTGGGACACTAAAATACCTCCAATTAGACGCGCCACAGAACAACTGGCATGGGACCTGGAGCAAAAACACACACACACACACACCAATGTTTAGAGGCACACACACGCACACACACACACACACACACACACACACACACACACACACACACACACACACACACACACACACACAGTTGCAGGCTCTCATTTAAGAGTCAGCGATGTGGAAAGGGAACATCTGGAAGGGAGGGAAGGAAACAAATGACACAGAGACACACAGGCATGCATAAAAATAACAACGCAAACGTAATCACTGAGCTCACACACACACACACACACACACACACGCACACACACACACACACGCTTACACAAACAGGTTGCAGTGTTCATCAAATACTTCAAAACGTGTAGTCATAGAAGCTTTTATTTTTAAAGAGACAGTATGTCGTGTGTCATGTGCCATATGCTGTTTGAAATGTTCCAAGCAAAACATTCATTATTCCCTTCTCCTCGTTCATATCTACTCCCCCAGCCAAGACTGTATGTGTGCATATATGACACTGTGTACAGTCTGGGTTACAGGGAGGTCAGCTGAGTCAGATGCTGAGAGTCCATTCTTCAGCTCCTGACAAAGGTCACTCCGTCACTTCCCAGGGCGACAGGCCTTGCTTGATGGAGGCGGAGGGGGATGGAAAAGAGGATAAACGGGGAAAAAAATGGAGTGATGTAAAATGGCAGACACCGGGGGAGTCTCCAACAGGAGGCGTAATCAAACTCAGACAGACTCTCTTCCAATCACTAAGCCGAGGTAATCAAACTCAGACACAGACACACACACACACACACACACACACACACACACACACAAGGTTAAGGTTATGAAAGGTTATGAGGTTATTTTACAAAGCGTTCACACACTCGGAGCCAACCGCTCCCTCAGCTCTCCATTCAGCTAGCTCACTGTTTACAGTGCTTGAGAGAATAACTGCCTGCTGATTGTCTCTGTTCTTTTTATTCGCTGGAATCAAAACTCAAATCATTAATGTGCAGAACTACGAGGCTTCAAAGACGAACTGGAAACTTCCTCTCTTTTCTTCTAACGTTCTTGTTTTGGAGAGAACTTAGTCCTAGGAACTTTGCAAAAAGTTTGCATTCACTTCTGCCATACAGTAATTATGGAGGTACAGTATGTAGAGCAATTTCCTTACTTCCTGTAAGTCGCTTTGGATAAAAGCGTCTTCTAAATGACTGTAATGTAATGTAATGTAATGTAATTTAAAGGGGAACTACGCAGATGTTTTCATCAAGAAGTTAAAAAAAGAGGTGTGAAAAGAGTAGAGCGGTTTTCTTCGGTTCTGGAGGGGGCTTTGTCTAGTCTGAGTGATGTCACCGATGTCATCAGTGATGTCGCTGAGGTCATCAGCTTAACTTTGGAGACAAAGTGTATCAGCGAGAGCCCTGCGTTACAATATCGCAAAGTGGTATTGTAGAATTTAAAAGTTGTGAGCGACAAGATGCCATTAATTGCATTTAGGGACAGAAAGTCAGAGCGTCTCTGCCTCCACTGAATCGATTAAAAGAGAAAACTCTGTCTTGCAAGTTCCCAAACTTCATGTAAGTGAAACGCTAAAACAGCTGGAGTACTCCTTTCAAAAGGAAGCACTCTGTAAGCTGTGCTTCCAAGTGAGCCTTATGATATTCTCAGCTATTTTTTGCAGCTCAGCAATCACTAACAAGCGTGACATAACTGTCTCCTCTATAGAAAAGATAAAGGCGGCTGATCAACTATTGAGCCCAGAGCTGAGATAGCATTTAAAGAGCCACGCTAATTATATCGACGTATACGCGCCACAATCTCTCACCCTCTCTTTCTCCTCCTCATTGCCTTCTGTCCTCTTCTCGTTCTTCCCAGCATGCCTTCTCCTCTCCTCTCTCTTGTATATATATATATATATAAGAGATCCATGCATGTGGGATCATAACTTCTTTGTTTTTAAATCTCGGGCTGAATGAGGTCTCAAGCCGGTTTGTCTGCACACGTCTTTGATGTCGTCGTTTCTGGGCGTGTGTCTTTTTTCGCACGTGTACGTTCGTGCCTGCGTGTGCGTGCTTTTCATGGTGTGCGTGCGAGATATTCCCTCCCTCTGGTGACGATTCTCTTTTGGGGATATTTTGCTGCTCTAATGGTCTGATGTGCAAATCTACAAAGACCTCCAGCGCTGTGAACTGAAGAGGAGCACACAGCCATGCCCACACTCTTCTGGGCGATAGGGGAGACTGACTGCTGTTTTGACTGACGGGCTGAGGTAGGTGTGTGTGTGTGTGTGTGTGTGTGTGTGTGTGTGTGTGTGTGTGTGTGTGTGTGTGTGTGTGTGTGTGTGTTAAAGAGAGACAGGGAGGGAGAGATGATAGCTGGTATGCGTGGAGCTTAATTAATTGGAGAAGGGATCCTCATCTCCTGTCACTAACAGAAATACCCCGAGGCCATTAGAAACTCTTTCTTTTCTAATGTGAAAACACAGAACACACGAGGGTGCACCGTCACTAATTGAGCAAATCTGCACCTTGACTCCGACGCTCCCCTCCCTCCCTCCCTCCCCACCTCCCCCCAACGGAGCGGCTCTGTTGAAGTGATTTGTTACGTTGATTAACTTGATATTTGGACGGCGCAAGCTCTTCGTTGCGTATTTCAAGATCCATCCTCTATCAATCTGTCATGTTCAGTATGCGCCGTCAAACTGACTGAAAATGTCCTCTGTGACACCATATGTTGTCGGGTGGTGATAAAAAAAAATATGAGAAATAAAAAAAAAAAAAATAAAGCTTCCAGTAGCTGTTTATTTTAGAGGCGGGCTGTTCTTGCAGTGATTACATGTGTGACCTCTCACCAAGCTGTTGAGCTGCTATCAATTGTGGCTGTTCCAGCTCCACCGCGGATGACAGTTAGTGCTTTTATTTTTTTTCCCCCAGCAGTCTAGGCCACACTTACAGGATAGTGGTCAGGGACATGCAGATAATGGATCTGTCAAGTGGGCAGGTCACACAGCCGGCCGTGCACCACTCTTTCCTCGGCTCTTTCTTGCGGGCTTTGCGGATTAGCCGAAAGATGTCAATCTTCCCACGGCCCAAATGCGACACGCTGGTCTTATAAAAGCGGCTGTGTCTTTAGTGTTAACGCCCGCGATGGCGTGTGAGAGACACACACAGAATATCCTGAAAAATAACAGGTTGTTGGTCATATTCTCAGTCTACATCCGTGACTCACTTCATTAGTTTCTCCCTTTTCTGTCTCTTTTCTCTACCAATCCTCCGTCTCTTGTTCCTTTCTGTTGAGCACAACGCTCAAATCAAAGTAAGAAAGGGGAAGAATAGGAAGTAGCTATCTCATTTATTCTGGCGAATCTTTCTGAACAGAGACAACATTTTTAGAAATAGAAAATTTGACTGACAGCTATGAACTTCAGTCTTCAGATCCTGTTTAATGGAATGGAAAAGTGAAAAGAGAAGGGAGACAGGAAATGGAGGGAGACAGAGATAGGGCAGGAAATGTAAAAAAAATAAAAAGAGGGAGAGAGAGAGAGAGAGGGGATGTGAAGATGAACAAAAAATACAATTTGCATGAGTTTGTTCACATGTTTCTTCTGTTGGCGGTCAGTTAACCTTGTGAACCACTCAATACTTTTTTCAACTCAAATATTCCTATTTCCTATTCCAATTTCTATCCTTAATAGGTCGGGTCTGCTGCTCAGTGTGCAAACTCAATACAGGCATCTTTTCAGGTCATGATCTACTGTTGATTTTTTTTTTTTTTTTTTTTTGGGGGGGGGGGGGGTATTCTCATCTTGCAGGGTATCAGTGTAGTGTGCTCTGTGGCGGACACATGTAAAGTTCTCTCTGTGACACAAAAGCAACCAACAAACCAACCAATGGAGTGACGTAGAAAATAAAGCAAGAATAAATATGTTTCATTGTTTGTTGTCTTTTTTCTTTAACATCTTGCTCCTCGCATCCTTTCGCCTCTTTCATTCGTCCGCCAGTTTTCATTCCATCCCTCTCTCCTCTCTTCCTCTCCAATCTCAATAACAAATAACTGAATCGAACATGCTGCTTTATGGCGAAGTATATTTACCCAAGAAATGTTTATTGTAGAAACAACACGCGGATAAACAGAAGCAAACACACACACACACACACACACACACACACACAAAAACACAGGTGGACGTTTATGGCCGAAGACTGATCAGTGAAGCCTAACTATAGCCTTACAATTCCTAAAAAAAAACGCCCAAGGGAGTACTCCCCTCTGACAGCTGTAACAAGGTACTGTGCGTATATTTATGTGATTGTGTGTGTGCGTGTGTGTGTGTCAGCGTGTGTGTTTGTAACAAAGGATGCCAAAGGATACAACCCTGTAAAGAGAATCTAATTAAAACTCTATACAGCCACAAGGGACATAGTGCTCCCTCTCTCCTCCTCCTCCTCCTCCTCCTCCTCTCATTTAACCATAGTGAACACTTGGGCTGAAGGACTGTTAGACACTATAGTCTATCTATCCTCTGGCCTCCAAGGAGAAGCGATATAGAGAGAAGGACAGACAGTGATTCAGCGACAGAGGCTGTGACAGAGCCAGAGACACAGAAGCACAACCGTCACAGAACGTATCTGTTCCTGTGAGAGGAGCCTGTTTCTTTCTCAATGAAAAACTTTGATGAAGAGTCTGTCATCACCGACAACTACCCAGCAGTATCTTCATCAACATCTTTATCATGGCTTTAATAAATCATAAATGCAACAACTCCTTAACACCCAAGCAAAGTTTGCATTATCTTGTTGCCACCTGCTGATTAAAGTGAAAGGGGTTACAACAACGGTCCAGGCTGACTTGAGCTGGGCCGACCTTTGAGACCAGCTATTCTCATTTTTTTTTTTTTTTTTTTTTTTAAACAAATAGCCTGTAGCCTACGCTGAAATGTCAAGGTATGAAAAGTATGAAGGCCAAAGTAAAACTTAGCTCTCCAGGCCGTTGTCTGCCAGCAGTCAGATATCAAATATTGACTCGTAACACCACCTAACATCAGTCTACGATCAGGATTGGACAGTTTTTGTTTTACTACCTGAGTCTTTTTATAGTTCTTTCTCTTTCTGTGTCTTGTTCCAGTCACATGATGGTAATAATGTATGTTTACAGACTTAGTTCGGATTAAAGAAGTTTACACAAAGATTACTCTTTCTAATGTGTCAGATGTGTTTTTAATCATTCACATCCTCTGCTGCTCGTCACGTTTGCAGGTTGTATCTACGGGTTGTCAGCAGTAATTAGGCCGCCACTCAAACCGCCTTCAGAGCCAACAAATAGAGCAGATTTCTACTGAATCTTTGAGTTTCAGTTTTTTTCCCCAGCAAACTGTATTCAGATCCATTGAAATGCAATTGAATCCCAACCCTGGTGATAACACAGAGAACCCAAACAAGCTTCTGAAAAAGCCTTAAAAAAAAGGTGAAACAAAGTCAAATAATGAGGAGGTAGCAATTTCTCAAAGACTGAAAATCCTCTAATCCACAATCAGTCATGTTTGATTATGGAATAAGCTAAGCTTCTTTGTGATATTTAATTACGCTGCATGGTTTCACTTCCTGATTGATACATGCTGAACGAACACCGTGTTCATTAGACTTTGATATCACACCCAAACCTCAGAAAGTCGCTTTACCTGAGACGCTCAGGTAGACGGCGGGACTCGTCACATTCTCTCCCGTCAACTCGTTCACCGCCTCAACGTGGTAACGCCCGGCGTCCGCTGCCGTGGTTGCCAAGACGACCAGCTGATTGTCCAAAGTGATTGCACTGTAGAGCACAAACAAAACACACACAACAAGGGATTAGAAAACACAATAACAACAACAACAACAACAACCAAAAGCACAACGTGACAAGAACTCTGCTCAAACTAAGACTCTGATAGGAGGAGAGTATTTAGTACTTGGATCATTTAGAATTCATAAGGGGGAGGGGGGGGACATTGAATACATTCATCAGAAAAGGAAAGAGGATTCTGAGAGCTTAAACAAATCTCTCCTACTGTCTCAGATTGATATGTGGCTCATTTTGAATCTCTTTCATTCTGTTGGCCAGTTTCGTTGTTTGTGTATTGTCTTCTGTTCTTCTCTTCTTTACACTGATCCATCATCATTTCCCCATGTACCAGCAGCAATCAATACAGCACAAACATACGAGATACACACACACACACACACACACACACACACACACACAAGATCCAACACTGCTCTCACACCAGCACACAGAGATGACAAACAATCACTTACAAAAAAGCTGTTGGTGTTTTTGCTGTTGCTTTTTTCAGGGGAGCATTATGGGAAGAGTTGATTTGGGAGGGAGACGGTGTGGGTGAGGGTAGCGGGAGGGAGGGAGTCAAGGAAGGTAAAAAATATATATTCGTAGAGCTCAGACTTTCATGCGTTTGAACTTGTGTGCCTGGGAACGGATGCCGCCAGGCAGGAAGCGAGGGTTGATGTTTTTCGTGATGCTACTTGTGTTTTCAGCATGTCAGGGAATGTAAATCTCCCAATATTCTAACCTGAGTGCTGACACTGAAATAAAATCAATATGACCAAAGGGAGAATAAAGCATATTAAAGTGAGATGATAGTCTTTATATTCTTATAGAGTCTGATTCTGAGCCCCAGCATCACATCTACATTATAAAAGCTGTGTTGAGATTGCAAAGCCCTGCCAGAGAATATTGTGATTTGGCATTTCATGAATAAAAAGAAATAAAAGAAAACACACAGAAAAGGAGCGGGCTTCGATTTGGAAAGATGCGATTTTTTACAAAACATCTGCATGTATGCTTTTGTCAGATTGTTTTTCTGCGAGCATTGTTTCGCAGTGCTGAATTTGCAGCTTTGTGTGCTCTCCAAAATCTGATTGGCAGAGTGCCAGTTGGGCGTGGTTTCCACTCCATTTTAATTAATTACAGCCCATGACACTTCTCCCAATCTGAATTGAGTCCATACCACGTGCACCAACAACAAGCTGAGTCATCACGACAGGAAATCCAGGTATGCGCTCGGCAGAGCTATAAGCAGAGCGAAGAGTCGATAAAGGGACAAAGTGGAGTCTTACTGGCAGGGCTCCAACTCCAGAAATGTGTGCTGGACTGAGAACCATCACAGACCACAAGAGGAAAAACCAGCAGTGCTGATGTAATGTCTGAATCTCTCCTAAATTAACTGAACAAGTTACATGCATGCTTTGAGACCAACTCTCCCAGCTGAGGAGGAACAAAAGACCCCTGTCCACTGGTGATATCCAGGGTAGATGTGGTCAGATATTTTAAAAGGATTAACCCACGCAAGGCAGCCGGGCCTGATGGCGTCCCTGTCTGAGCTCTAAAAGCATGTCCGGATCAACTGGAAGATGTTTTCCCAGACATTTCCATCCTCTCCCTGATCCAGTCTGTCGTCCCCCCACATTTAAACAAGACCACCATTTTCCCTGCCCCCAAAAAGACCAAAGCCCTCTGCCTGAACAACGACCATCCAGTCGCACTCACCTCCATCATCATGAATTAGAGCAGTTAGTCAAATCCTGACTCACTGGACCCCCTACAATTTGCACACAGGCCAAAAAGATCGTTGCTATTACCCGAGCCCTCAACACTGCCCGCTCCCACCTGGACCAGAGGAACATCTAATGTGAGAATGATGTTCATAGAGCATAGTTCAGCCTCCATCAATCACTCAATCAATAATCACCAACCGCGAGGAGACAGTCTACAGGGAGGAGGTCAGAGCCCTGACATCTTGGTGCCAACGACCTCCATCGCAACGTCAGCGAATCTGAGGAGCAGATTGTGGACTGCAGGAAGAAACAGACACGCCCCCATCACCATCAACGGGTCCACTACAGTGGAGAGAGTCAGCAGATTCAGGTTCCTCAGAGTTCACATCAGTGACCTGGACTCACCACACAGAACGCCATCACCATGACTGCAAGACAGCGGCTCTTCTTCCTCTGCAGTCTGAGGAGGCTCGGTGTGGCCCCTGGATACTCTGCAACTTCCACAGTCCCAGCAGTTAAAACTGCCCAGCACATGGAGGATCTCTACACTCAACGATGTAGAGAGCAGGCCAACAGGATAACGCCTTCATCCCCTCTCGACTGGACTACTGCAACAGCCTCCTGTACGGCACATCCACCATCCGCTGCTGCTGTCAGGTTGCACAACCAGCTCTGCTCCCAGCAGACCACGTGACACATGTGCAATAAAATACACTGTGCAATTATAGCTATAATAGTTTTTCTGTCTGTACATATCATATTTCAGTTATTGTGGATTTTTTTTACAGTTTTTTATTGCTTATTTATAATACTTGTTTTTTATTTCATTTTTTATCTTGTTTTTCTTTTACTATGTCTCTTGTGTGCACTATACTCTATGCTGCTGTAATCCTGTACATTTCCCCGCTGCGGGACTAATAAAGGATTATCTTATCTTATCTTATCTTATCTTAAAATCATCAACAAACTACAATACAGCCAAATCTCCGCTGCCCGTCTGCTCTCCTACTCCCACACCAGAGACCACATCACCCCGGTCCTTCAAAACCTCCAGTGGCCCCCCATAGAACAAAGAATACAGTTCAAGAGTCTCCTCTTCACTTACAACGACCTTCACAACCCTAAGCACCTTCATACCGTTCTGACCTCCTGCACCGTCACACTCCCACCCGCAACCTGTATTTCTGTTATAATGTCATCTCTCTGCCTTGTTCACATCGTTATTTCTTTTGTTGTTTCTGTCTTTAGCATGTAAAGTGCCTTTGAGTACCTTTTTAAAACGCTCTACAAATAAAATCTATTATAATGATAATGATTATTAGTATAATCAGGGACTTCAATGATCCCTCCACTACGGGCCTTAAGACTTCTGATCTCCTGAGCTCGTCACTATGGCACCTTAACACGATACTGTCACTCTACTTCTATATACATTACTGTTTTACACCTCTATTCATATATATATATATATATTATCACTCCTCATTATGCATGCACATGTACTATATTCCTGTTTACATTCAGTATATGATATTACTTAGATTTCATTTCTGTTCATATTTAAGCTCTATTTTTTTTGGATTTTTGATTTTGCTTCTACTTCCTTTTTTTTTTTCTTACTCGTATCTAATGAGCGCTGTTGGAAGGAGTCCTGGGATCCAACATTTTCAATGCCAACGACTGCTTCGGTGTAATTGTTGTGCATACGACAATAAAGAACTCGAAATGGAAGACGGCCCCGTACCGTCTTTGCCAGCACTTTAAAGCTGGGAAATGTTTAATTAAAGTTTAGCACAGCATCTTGACTACCTGCTGCTGTTTGATTATCAGATGATAAGAGATTTGGCGCCGTGGCTGCCACCTCATATGCCGCCTTGCTGGCACAACCAAATGGAGCCCAACCAATGCGATCTACCACCATCCACAGCTCGGAGAGTATAACGTGGATGCACTTATGAACATGATATCCTGATAGTCCTTTAAACATGGAGGGGTTTGCATGAGCAACACATAAAGATAGGACTGATTGAAACTACATATCGATCGAGAGGAGGAGAAAACGTGGTGCTGTTTGACACACTCACCTACAGACGGAATTCTTACGGTCTAATTTTATTCAGTGTGATTTCCCAGGAGAACATCCACAAGAGCCAGAGACTCCACTCCAACACTGACACCGTCTATTTCTGTGAGTGTATGTTGCTTCGTGTGTGCACGTATGTGTGTGTGTGTGTGTGTGTGTGTGTGTGTGTGTGTGTGTGTGTGGTGTGCACTGAACCGCATCTCACTGCCTGAAATAGAGGCTTTGACCAAACCTTTCTCCTGCTCTCTCCGACTTCTCCTTCCCACAGTGAGGATAGATCCTCACCGAGGTCTATAATACAATTTCTGGCCGTTAAACTCATTAACTGCACTGACCGGCCCATTTTATCACATCTGTTTTACCGGGCACACGCTGATTAATAGACAGTGGAGGCATGCTCATACTTGCCTATAGTGTCTGAGGGAGGAGGGAGGGAATCTAAATCCAGCAAGTTCTTAACAGTCAAAGTCAGAGGAGCTCAGTGGGCGGTTGTGAGAATCCGGTTAGACCAATTAAGATGGCATATTAACATCTGAACATTTGTTCAGTTAAAACTCTTTGTTCGAGTAGTTCCTCCCTCATTTACATACGATTTACACGTACTATTTACATGTGAAATTAATTGTGAAGACAGTGGCTGACGGCTACAGCGATTTGCTTCATGTTTCCATTTTGTTCCATATTGGGAGGTCTGGAGCTTGATTTCCAATCCATTTCCAAAGCAACAAAGCAACACAGAGGGGAATTAATTAAATATGTCAATAAGAAGTCAGGCAACTTTTTAGATTAAAGAGACCTAAATCCATTTGGATTTCCCCTCCAAAAAATAAAATAAAAGTCACTATTTGTTCCGAGTAGCTGGAGGGTGGTTATACATTCTCGTAATGAAAGTTACAATATAGTCAGACACACATGGCGGCATATTAATAGATGTGCATGTCGGACTGAATTACAATGTAGTTGAGATTTAATATAACATAAACTCAACATACGACTTTTTGCTCTCATTTAGTTCTAGATTTAATTAAACGGGACAAAATTGTTCTGGCTCTTTTAATTAAAGAAGAACTCAATTGTGAAACAGCGCACGACTTTGCATGCTTATGTGTGTGCGTGTGTGTGTGTGTGTGTGTGTGTGTGTGTGTGTGTGTGTGTGTGTGTGTGGTTGTGTGTGTGACAGTTTATCCCCGGGCAGAAGAGGGAAATTAAAATACAGTAATCAACTACATCCTATTCCCCCGTCCCTGTATCCCTCATCCCAGCTCAAACAATAAAAAAAACAGCCTCTTTCTCTTATATTCCCATGTTCCGTTCTCCCTCTGATTACAATCTGCACATTTCTTTCTTGGTTTCATCCATTTTTTCTTTCTCGAGCTGTCTCTCTATCTCACCATCCTCACCCCTGACTCCCTAGAACTGTCCTGTCTTACCTCCCCTCTTCTCCCCCCCCCCCCCCCCCTCACCCCCTGACTCTTTTAAACCAAAGCACCGAACCAGATTGGTCTTTCATTAAGTGTTTGGGCCCCAAGACTTATTTAATAAACACTCTCGGGTTGTCCACACCGCAAGGCTGACTGCTGAACACACACACACACACACACACACACACACACACACACACACACACACACACACACACACACACACACACACACACACACACACACACACACACACACACACACATACACACACACACACATATACACACACATACAAGTGTGCCAAGAGCTAATTAGCACAAACATGTTGCGGGCCAGTGGATGAGTGAGAGAGTCTGTGCCTGTATGAGAGTGTTTTTACATCTAAGTGCGTAAGAGAGTGTGTGTGTGTGTGTGTGTGTGTGTGTGTGTGTGTGTGTGTGTGTGTGTGTGTGTGTGTGTGTGTGTGTGTGTGTGTGTGTGTGTGTGTGTGTGTGTGTCGGGTTTAGGGGACCGTCTCTGCTGCCAAACAGAGCCCCCGCCTCGGCCCCTGTCTGCCCTCCCTCTCCATCTCCGATAGGCAGCGAGCCACCTTCTTAAACCTCGCTGCGTCTGACATACAGACGGCGGGGCAGGAGGAAGGGATACTCTGCTGTAAACCGAGTCCAGACAGCTTCATATTTGGCAGCTTCGGCTTCCAAAGCGGAAGTGCCAGCCAGCCGCCCACACGATACACTGCGTACATACAGCGACCTTCTCTCTCAGGTACTCTCACAGTCGGGGGCATTCATCCGCTCCTTGCAGCCGTTTCAACCGGATGTTTGCGTTGGTGTTTGAGTCAGCGTTCACATGAATACGTTCTCTGTTGGACTGATTGATAGTTAACGTACGCGGGTTCATACCTGCCACGTGTTACATTATGTGAGTGTGGACATGTGATAAAACCAGCTTAATATGAGGATTTTTTTGTTAAAACAAACTTCACAACCCGGTTGAGGTATTCAAATTTTTAAGCTTTCCTGTTCTCAAGATTGCCTGTCAGCCTGAGTTGTGGTGTGGTTTCCTCTATCCCAGAGTAATTGGTAACTATAAAACTCTGCTGCAGAGAGTGCATTGTTTTGAACGCAGGGAGGAGGGGGGGGGGGGGGGGTAGCTTGTGTACCACATTCATCAATGTGTGTTATTGTTGCTTTTTTGGGGGGGGCTTGTTTTACTTTGTCTGCACAACTGCAAACAAAAAGCTGACATAAAGAAAACAATCCAATAACTGCATAACAAGCAATCCTTATTAGTAAAAGTATTCTTTTTTTTTGTTCTTTTAATTTTATTGATTTTCAGACCATTTATGTGGATGGAAATTCATTTGTGGCTTAGTTGTTAACTTTTCAAATCAGACAAAAAGCCAATATAAACTTATTGTAATCTCACTGGACTGTATGAGGTTTAATGGGAAAGTCAACCATCAGAGATTGCAATTCTTATTCTTATTATGTCAAATAATAAATTAAAATAGAAATAACGCCTCACGATTTTATGCACCAACCAATCAGTCAAGATAAAGTTTATGTCATCACTTCATCATTTGATCCCTTTAGACATTTGTGTGAAATTGTCATAATTAGCATATGAACTCTTGAGTTATGTGTTTAGTGAGGTCCCAGTGACCCTTTGACCAGCGACATCTACTCAGTTCATTCTTCAGTCCAGGTGGATGTGTGTGCCAGATGTAATGAAATGCATTCCCTCAAGGCATTCCTGAGATACTGTGTTCAGGAGAATGGGATGGATGTGAGGTCACAGTGAGCTTAACCTTTGACTCCAAAAGTCAAATCCTTTCGGAGGGCACATGGAGATGCAGCCGCCGGTAGTTCCTCTAAACTTTGCTAGATTTGTTTAAATTTTCTGTCTTTTAGTGTTTATTGCTGGAGCACATATGATAGACGACAGAAATACACTCAACAGAATCGGAGAAGGAAGCGTGGGGATTGGATAAAGTGCAGCTGCCTCGGGGATAAGCACTTCCAACAGCATCTTCCAGCCACCTACCCGGACCAAACTCCACCAAAAAACGGAGTCGAATGCGGCAGGAGGAGAGCCGAGATGGAAGCAAAGCCAACCCAGCTAAGACCTAAGGCTATTCAACTACCCAGCCTACACCTGACTGATGTCTGGTCACAGGAATTAAGGTGGATGAAAAAGGACTCCAGGCTAACCCAGCAATGGGAGGTCTGTGACTGTTGTGCCCACATCTTTACAGAGACATACTGGCGTCCCTGATAAAGCTGCACTTGACTGGCGGAGCAGCGCGGGTCTCTGGTGAGACCAGGGGAGGCGGAGTCTGTGTTGAGTTGATGGATAATGTTTCCCTGATGTTGAATATTTTATGTTAAGATGTCAGACGTATTATCTGCCCAACAAATTGTTTAGTTGCTGCTGTTTACATCCCTACTACATGACTGTACCACTGTTTTGCTTTTTTTTTGGTTTTGTCATGTTTTTTCTGAGCAGCAAATGAGCTACAACTGCATCTCATTGTTCAACCCTGTCTTGCATAATAACAATTAATTATCCTTTAATCCTTATTTGTGCCAAATTTTGAAGAAATTCCCTGCAAATCAGTGATATTTCAGCTTCCAGTGAAAACAAAGCTGGTAGTGGAGATTTCTCACCAATTTCTATGAAATGTAATCTTTTAGAAGCTGATGGCAAAACCTGACAGCCAGTTCCTGTTGCGATGCTTTTAGGGTTAATTGGGCTCAAGCAGAAGCTGGAGGTCTTAGATGATACAAGGTTTTGAACACTACTGTGATAAAACAGAACAGCGTGAGGGAGGAGAGAAAACCGATCCTGGTGGTGAACACAGAATGAAATCAACGAAGAGAAGTTAACTTTGCCAATTTCCTACAACAGTTTCATGTAGTTATGGAAAATATGATAGATGTGTTTTTGTAATGGGATTAAACAGTCTGACTGAGTTAAGACTGAGAACTGGACCAATGCCGCTCTTGACACTCTGCTGCCAGCAGCTTGACAGTGACTGATTTTCCATGCATAGTTTAAACGAAGCTATTGTTAACACAGCCTGGGGTTGAAGATTTGTTTTACAGTATATTTGCTGAATTTTCTTTAATCCTCTTGCTCAGTCAAAATGCAATGCCTCAAATTATCTTAAAGAAAAAAAAAACTAATTTGTTTAAGATTCTGATTGGTAAAAAATGTGAGCAAAAGGGCCTAAAAGCTAAATTAAGATTTAAAGTTTTGTCAAATTATGATGTCATTATTCAGGCTTTAACAGTGATGGCTGTTCTGTGTGAGACTCAGGAGGTGAGTCTTGTTTGACTTTTCTCTTCTTCCGCAGCAGCACTGAAAGGCAGTAATGCCACCAATTCACAGCTCAACAGATCATTGAAACCTGTTGTTATTTTCAAATTGATAGCTCTTTTGGAAGACAGCTTATTAACAGACAGCAACTAAGACATCAATGTGTTTGATGCTGTCAAAGTCTGTTCACATCAAGAGTGTTTGTCAGCAGTGAAGCTGACCTACTAATATCACCGGCTGCTGAACACAAACAAATTCTAATCAGGGTTCTATAACTCTTTCAATCATTTCAACAATGGTATGTTGTCATACCTAACATGTATGTGGTTCAGAAAGTAAAAAGTCTGACTTCCTTTATATGTATATTGTGAGCCTTTACACAGTATTATGCTCCTCATACTGTTGTTCATACTGTTGTTGCTGCTCAGCAGGGCGGTATAACAGCGTGCCTCAACGGGCTGTCATTGGCATTCCCGCTGCAAGATCCATTAAGTGTGCTTCTTGTTCCAAACTTGTTCCTAAAGAATCACTTAAAACATAAAATGTCACTTAAAACAAAAACAAAAAAAGTCTGCAACCCTTTTATGTTGTAATCAACAAAGGGGGATAAAACAAAACATCCAGCAAACAGCTCCACGTCTCTATAATAAGCCCGTTGGAGCTGAACCAAATGAGAGGAAATAATGGAGGCGGGCTGCTGATGCATTAAAAATGTGCATCAACTATTTAGAGGGCCCGGATCGTGTCTATCTCAATTTAAATCAAGGCCAAAGCATTTCGGACTACATTAAAATGATAACAGGGGAAAGAGTCATGTTCATTAAAGACAACCGGCACATCCACAGACGTACAATCAGGACTACACACAATGCTTACAGGCCACACAAGGCATGGCCTCAATGATGAGGACACTAGAACATAACATATATATGTAATCACTGAAACAAAAAGTTAATTAGATGATAAAAAAAAAAAAAGATTAATGGGCAATTATTTTGATAATCTCTTCATTTCAGTTCAGTTTTTATTTGGAGTATACTCCATCTTTTTGGGTAGTTTTGGACTGTTTGTCAGACAAAACAAAACTTTTAAAGGCATCAACCTGCTCTTACAAATGTTTTGTTTTGACATGTTGGAAAATTCAAGACAAACCAATTTGTCGGTCTTGAGATTTGCTAAAACTTCAGAAACTGTGGAAAGAATGTTTTTACGCTCACTTGAAGTGTTTTTTGCTTTTGTCCAAAAACAAGTAAACATGCATAATTCACACTTCTTTTTTTGCAACATTTCCAAAGTTAAAATTAAGAGTTAACTTTACTTGACATAACTAAAAATAAGAAAGCTTTGTACTTTTGGCCATATCGTGTGCATGTTCTCTCATCACAGAATTGTATTACAGTTTCTGTTCATGCTTTATTAATAATCCTCGCTTTATCAAGCCAAATCTGGAGTTATTCTCTGTTAATGTCGTAGTTCTGCATCGTGACTCTTAATGATTTTTCCCACTCAGAGAAATACAGCCTGCATATGTGACTGCACATGAGACCAATAAAGAGAGGCTGAAAGAGAGAAAAAAGAGAAAAGAAAAGAAAAGAAAGACGGTAGAGGTTATAACAGTAATGAACACTAATGTGTTTGAGAGAGATTTTAACAGCCCCTTCACTGACTCAGAAAACATTTCCCCTACCTTCTGCCCTACACACTCTGCAGCTCTGTGACTTGTAATTAACGCACTGCCTAAATCACAGCCTCGCCTCCTCAGTCACCTTTACAGTTCCTCCAAACGGTCAGACGGACACAGAAGAGGGGAGACTTTTCTGTGCTCGCTCAGCGGCTTTGGCCGGTTGCCACTGCCAATATGTCCTCCATAAAACACACATTCACAAAAAAGGGAAGTGAACGCCTGCGCACACATGGTCGGGTATGCTTGTGCACACTCAGCCTGCAGTCCAGAAGTAATTGGTGTGTGTGTGTGTGTGTATATGAGAGAGAGAGAGAGAGAGGGCAAAAGAGTTAGAGAGGGCTGCTGGACAGACCACGTTTGTTTAATGTCCCCTGGCTTGTACCGGTGGTGGTGGTGGTGGGGTGGGACGGGACGGTACAGGAAAGGAAAGCAAAGCGGGGGCAAGGGTGAGGTGGAGGCAGGAAGAGAGGGGAGGAGAGAGGGATGAGGCAAGATGCAGTGTAAACACAGAGGGGAGACTTTTTTCTCTCTGCTCGCTGTTTGCTCAGCTACAGAGGCTCCATGATTCACTTCCTTTCTACCTCTGCTTTACGTCCGTCTGTGTCCTAAAGGCGCCTCATTCACGTTAATGCACACGGGAAAACATTTGCTTTTCATGGTGCAAATATCAGCAGCAGCAGGTCGTATAATTAATGCACTGTACAAGGCCACCTTCTTTTAACAGGGCGGCTGGATGAATGGTAACAATGTGCCTGTGTGTGTGTGTGTGTGTGTGTGTGTGTGTGTGTGTGCAGCTGAGTGACTGTTGTAGTCCCATTAGGTGGATGGATCTCTAGACGAATGGCTATTATCCTAATTAGCACTAATTACGTCTGCTTCCAATTAACCACACAACTAGCGGTGACTTCTCTCGCTGTTTCCCCCCCCGTCTCACGCGCTGCCGTTCTCTCAGCTGGAGAAACACACCTCGTTCTCAAACACCTTCTCTCCCAGCTGCTCAGCGAGAGACCAGCTGAACAGAGAGACCCGGTAATCTTCACACTTGAAAAAAAACAAGCTGTCATTTTCTAATTCCGGTTGGTATGACTGTTTGAACCTGAAATAAAGCGTGCGACTCTCGACGGTGATTTTGCATTCGGCTCTCACACTTTCCGAAACTCTGAGATTCAGTCTGTGTGAAGATGTCTGCAGCCAGCAGTGAAGGAGTGTGGGTTTGTCAGTGCTTATGCACAGTCGGTGTTAAATGTTTCTGATTCACGGTAACATGGTTGGATATATGCTGCAGTGAGGAGAGGTTGGTTGCTTGAAATAGTTGTAGGATTCTTATGCTGGTACATTTTCTGTTAATTCAATTTAGAAACCAATTTATAGATTAAAAAAAAAAATCAGCTGGGAGTGCTAATTTGCTCATGTTGTTAATTAAATTCCTGAAAAACCAAGCTATTTTATCACTCTGACTTTTTACATGCACAAAATGTTTTTTGCCCTTACAATATTCTTTTAAGCCGTTACCATGGATAATGAAAATGAAGATTCCACTCATAATCCTGTTGGTATGCAGCCCTGATACTTAGGATAATAGGATAAATAGGATAAATAGGATAAGATAAGATGTGATGGACTTGTTTTACAGTGCGAACACACAACAAAGAGGCAATTTTCTGATTGCGATGTATACACGTGATTGCTCCTTTGAACAGAAAAAGATCAGCACATTCGACACGACTTGATTGGAAAATGTAACATTGGGAACAAACGCAATATACTGATAACATTACCTGTATCAAATTCAGAATAATGCAATATCTTGAATAAGAGTGGAATACTGGTGTGTCATTGATGCAAAAAAACCTGAACAAATGTAAACCCATTTTCCAGGTTACTAACTTGGAACATTATTTTATTATATTCATTGTGTGTAAGTATGTGTACACGGGGTCGAACTGTTGAACTATAAAAACATATTGCTATTCAAATGTAGACAAATTGCTTTCTGTAGCTTTAAAGGTCAGTCGTAATAGTATGGAGTAAACAAGCACAATGTCCCTGCTTTATTATCAGCACCCACACAGCCACACGCTTACAGCATGTCCTGTAAAACAAGGGATTTTAACTGATACACTTGTCACCGTGGCGATAGGAAATCAATACAATGCTGAAAAAGAAAAAAAGATTCCGCCTACAGGTGAAACAATTTTAATCCACATTATTTTTGTAACAAACAGAGCCACACGCACACTTGCTCTCATAGATTTTCTAGTGTGCACAAAGCCTGCGGCTACACTGTCAGTGAATGCATCACACACACACACACACACACACACACACACACACACACTGACCTGTTCGTTCCATACAAAGCCATACAGTGAACAGAGACTCTTTGCTTTGTTTACCTGGAACTGGGCAAACGCTCGCAAGCACAAGCATCCATTTGAAATTGCTCTAAATAAAAGGCTGAGTGCATCTTAAAAATATAGACCATCGTGTATGTGTATCTACGCATGCCATTTGGTAAGCACCAGCCAGTACAGACTCTTCTATTGTTGTGCATTTAAACGTACTTATCTGTGCTCCAAAGATGAGAGTTTTTTGTTGTTGTGATTTTCCTGAGAGGTGCATGAATGCCCCACCATCAAATGAGATTATGTATTTGCTCTTCCTCAATTTTATGCTAAAAAGGTAACACAATTGCAGTGTGCCCACTGCTCTACATAAACACAACCTCAGCTGCAACTCCACCCACTTTTAGTGAAAGCAGGTTTTTGTTTGGAGGCCGTGCAAAATGGAAAGCTGAAGTAAATGTCATTGTGGATACCGGTTACCGTAGCAGCACGGAAATTAGAGGCCTATGTTAGTGTGTAGGAGCCCGTGTAAGTGTGCGTTACAGTTTCGATGAATGTGTCTGTGACATGTGTGTGTGAGTGCATGGGTATTAGTTGTGGTAATTGGACGTATCTGGTGAGCTGAGGTGAAAACGATAAATAGGAAACCATAGCGTGACCTAGCAATAAATACTACGTTTTCTTCAATAGGGATGGATAGAGAAAGAAACAAGGACATTGGTCGTCACCTTAAGCACTGTGAACGCATTTATTTCTTGACAAAAGCCCCCCCCCGAGTCATAAACACAAAACTCCCACGTCAATACATGAGCGGAGAGGTCAGAGCGCAGAAAGCGAGAGCGGCATTTCCCGAGAGCGGGATGTGCTAAGATTCTGCCCTTTATTTGTCTGCGAGAGAAAAGAAACTTGTGACCTTCTGCTTATTGATCCAGCTCTCTGGTCTAAAGGGTGTCATCTTGTGGCTCTGATATTAACCAGCATTCTGTTGCTTTTGTCTGGATATCCTGGGGATGTTTAGCTTAGGATATGCAGAGACACGTCTGCAGTGTGGAGGATTGCGAACAAACACGGACGGAGATCAGTGTTTCCCAAGGTTTTTTTTCTGGGGGCATTACTTCGTTTAAAATGACAAACCATCACCACCCAGAAGGTGGCTCAAGGCTGTACTGCAGATATAGAAGATGACGGAAGAAATTCAGAGGAATAAATTCAACAAACCTCCACCTGGTGACCCGAATATAATCTCCTGTGACCCTTCTGTGTGTTGCAACCAGGTGGCAACCTCCAGTTCTAACAAAGTGAAGCCAATGCAGAAGTGCCTTTAACTTGCATTATTTCAAATGTCCAGCAGGGGGCGACTCTTCTGGTTGAAACAAGATTGCATAGAAGTCTATGAGAAAATGACCCTATTCTCACTTGATTTATTGGCCTCATTGAACATTGTAAACACCAGTTAATCGTCTCAATCGCTAGCTTTCAAGTCGTCTTCAATGCCGCACGACGTTCATTTAGTAAATGACGGTTCAATTTATAGTAAGATTATGAATAAACCCGGTATGCTTGAAGGGGGCGTGGCTACCTTTTGATTGACAGGTCGCTACAAAAGCCGTATAATGTGTCTCTCTACAAATGCAGCACTCCTCCGCAGTCCAAATATCACAAAAATCACTTCCGTTAACTGGTTGCAAAAAAAAAACTGCGGCTCAAAACCGCATCCCACAAACCCATGGGTGACGTCACCACGGATACAACCACTTCTTATAAACAGTCTGTGGGAATGACTGACTTTATCTCTTGAGAGAAGTTGTTTGCTCATTCATTTGTTTCATGGTGCCTTCTATCTCTCCTATCTCCAGCCTTCCTCACTGCACTGTAGTAGTCTCTCTCTCTCTCTCTCTCTCTCTCCTCTCTCTCCCTCATACTTTCCCGCTCTCCGTTCGGTCGATAGGTTAAGAACTCTTCCCGATGAGCGATGTGTGCAAGTGGTATGAGTGTGTGTGTGTGTATGCGCGTGTGTGTATACAGTCTGGTCCGTGATGGATGTGTGTGTGGCAGGTAATTAAAAGTGTGATTAGTGGATAATTAAAAGAGGTCTCTGTCTTTAGAATATTTAACGACTTCAGACAGAGGACACGCTCACGCACCCGCTTGCACACACACACACAAGCTGGCAGGTAGGAGTGTGTTGGTTCAGACTTTAATGGGGGTATAATGATTCCTGAGATGACATAGGATATAGGATAGGAGACACAGGCAGACCGGAAAAAAAGAAGATGGAGGAAGGTGGACCAAGAGAGGAAGTAGTGGATCAGACATGAAGACAAAAGACACCACACCTTTCTAAAGATACATATCCAGAGGATTAATCATCATCAGCACGAGCTGCACAGGCTGGACACTGGACAGACACACACACACACACACACACACACACACACACACACACAGTCACAATCACACTTACACACACTTCTCTCTCTCCGTTTTCTGTCGGTCTTTGAGTGATCAGTTCAGACAGAAGCAGCTGCTCTCTGGCAGACGGAAATAGATTAACAGAGAATCCTCCAGATCCTGCAGGCTCACACACACTTAGGGAACATGCAAACGTAAGAATTAAAGAGTAAATTAATTGTATGTGTGTGAAGGAGTTAAGAGCTCAATTTACGCCTGGTATTAAAATGAAATCACAGCTCATGCTCATTAACAGCTATGAGAATGCGTTCTTGTCTGCACTGTGACTAGATGTCACCTTTGCAGAGTTCTTAAAGCACTTGAGTAGGTAAAAATAAGTTGTAGTTATAAATAGTTTTGTTTTTTTATCGTGATGTTGCTCCCGAAGGCTTGCCATCGGTGTGGACTGGATGTTGCATGAATGTTAGTTAGAGTCTGATGGTGGCACCTTGCATGGTAGCCTGTCATCAGTGTGTGAATGGGTGAATGATATGTAATATACTACTGACTGTAAGTCGCTTTGGATAAAAGCGTCTGCTAAATGACTGTAATGTAATGTAAATGTAATGACATACCAGGGCTGAAAACCAACTTTGAAAATTGGTTGCCAGGCATCAGCTTTAGGTTGGGCAAAATGAAAATATGGTTGTACTGCACCGGTTCTCTCGACAAGAAGCCAAATGGGATTTTTCAATTGGATTTTTTTTAATATAAAACACGCTCTCTGGCAAACACAAGTTTATGATACTTACACCTTTAGTTTAGAAAGATAAACACAAATGAACACTACTTTTATGACTTTTGAAGTCAGTAAAAAATAATTGGATTTGGCTATAAATAAAGTGTGCAAGTATATAAACAACGAGGCAGTGAAGGCGGGCTAGTAGGTGTGATGATGCTAAGTGGTCTCATCTAGCCAGCTGTTAGCAAACACCTTTTTTAAGCCACTTTAAAGCTTCAAAATTCACACGAGGGTATTTACTGACATATTTTAAATCGTAGAACAGAAGCTAAAATCTCTGTGGCTTGTGTAAACAACAGACATTATTTTAGGCATTTAACTGAAAACCCATTCATTAAAACCCAATTGACTTCAAAGATGCTAATTCATTTCCAGGTTTTAGGACTCATCCTGGTAGGACTCTATAATGAAAATCTTGCATATGGCTGCGAAAATAGCAAAATTGTTCTTTGGTCCGTCAGTGAGCTCGTGTTGCTTCGTGCTCCAGTTCTCGTTTAGCCCCGTAGTTCCGTAGGATGTGCAACCTTTAAATAGTGAACATAATGCGTCACTTACAGAGATGCTGTAAATGGTTTCCAGAATCATTTTCCACTTAACGCCAAGACACTTTGCCTCCCAGGTCTTCAGAAATCTTTGTTTTGTTGTTGAGGGTTTGTTTTGTTCTTTAATCAATTTGCATTCGTTTGTGATGTTTTCAGGTTAGTCAAACTCTTCACCCCACAGTCAAACAACTTCATTTGCTTAGCTATTGTCTCCAAAGAAGATGCCTGTGAGCACCGTAAATGCGTCAACGCATGAGCAGCGTTGTTTGGTTCTGGTTCTGACTGTAACATCAATATTTAAATAATAATAATAATAATAATTAAGCCTTTATTAGTCCCACAATGGGGAAATTCGGTTCTCTGCATTTGACCCATCCCGGAGGAGCAGTGGGCTGCAATGAAGCCCCCGGGGAGCAACTTGGGGTTAGGTGTCTCGCTCAAGGACACCTCGGCATGTTGCCTGTAGAGGGGTTTGAACCACCGACCTTGTGGTTGCGGGTCAAGCGCTCTACCTCATGTGCCACAGCTGCATTTTTTTTTTTTTTTTTTAAATAAATATCAATAAATATCACTAATACAACAAATATTTTATAAAATTATTATTTTATTGGCCCCCTTTTTGCTGTTTGAGGTCCCTATTTACTAAATGTTAAAAAGTGGTTGCCAAGAATTGGTCGCCAAATTTCTAAAAATGGTTGCCAATCTCCACCTGGTGACCTTCACAGTCGAGCCCTGTCATACAATCATGCACAGAATAAGGTTGTGAAACTCGACCACTGCATTTAATCCATCCGAAGCATTTTAGGAGCAGTGAGCTGCCCGGGGAGAAACCTGTGGTTCAGTGTCTGGCTAAAGGGCACTTCTGCGTGCAGACAGGAGGATCCAGGGATCTAACGGGCCAACCTCGTGTAAAATCAGATTCACCCTTTTTGTTACATGAATATCATGTACAAAATTTCACAGCAATCCATTCAATAGTCCAAAGATGGTGGTCACAGAGTCACGCTTCTAGCATGGCTAAAAAAAACACACTTGATGGGTACGGGGACATTTGACAGGATGTGGGACAGTCGTTTACTTTGGATTTGAGGCAGAACAGGTTGTCTCTTACGGGCGGCAAAAGAAATTACAGGCAGGTTACACCCCCCCCAGAAAAAAATGACCCCGATGATGCCAGAGTGCCTCTGTGAAGCTGAGTGCACGGCAAACTTCAGAGTGCCAACCCTGAGTGGCACTTCACAAATCTGAACACAGTGTATGAACTGAACAGATCTACTGCAGATGCCTCTGCATGGGATCAGTATGCAAGCTTTTGTGAATTTAGTAACACTATGATAATGTGTGCTACATGTGTTTACACTTACCATTAGCATATGTCTCGGCTTATCCAGATACAGATGGCACTTTAATACCAGAGCCAAGGGTCTTGTTAACAATGGCCTAATAGGACTGTGTTACAGTATATAAAGTGTTTGTTTGCTGCGACAGGAACACAAACAGCTATGGTGATTAGTCGAGGATTATTCAAATATGTTAAAGGAACAATAATGGTAGTTAATAGTACAGTTTTTTGCAACTGTGATGCAATCATCTGTGTCGCAGTCCTGCAGTTAAGGGAGCTTTTTGTTCCTCCCCCTCCCTCCCTCTCCTCCCTCTCCTCCCTCTCCTGCTGCTCGTCTCCCTCCCTTGAGTGAGTGAAGCAGAGTAAGCCTCTGTCATTTGGGAGAGTCATTAAGTGCAGCCTCAGAGTTAATGTCTTTTCCACTTTTGACTAGAAAAGTTTTCTTTTCACCGTAGTTGTTAAAACGGAAGAGAAGCAACCGAGTTAAGGACAGATGAGGGGAGTCTCGACTTCACCTGATATATATCCGCCAGACATCCAGCCTGTTATCTCAGCAAACAACAAAATATCTGACTGCGAGCTGGGCTCTGAAGAAATAATAACGCTATCAACTCTAAAATATCCACCCAATCCCACACCAAGATAGGAAAGAAAAGGTAATCTACGATAAACAGAGTTTTTACCTCGTGGCATACGTGTGGTTCTACTCATAGCCTTCGGACTAGGAAACCACATCAACAGTTTTAAACAAAGCGACAACAAATTGCTTTTGGCAGAGCAGGCGATGAATATTCATAGTCCGACAGCAGCCCTAAAGTGCTGTCTTCATAATGCAATTCTATCCCACTCCACCTTGACAATGAATAATATTACCCGAAAATGCAATGCAATTAAAGCAGCCCCTTGTTCGCCATCTCCCTTTGCAACATGTGTCGCTCCCTCACTCCCCGTGCACTACAGTGATAACATTAAAAATTAAACAAGTCATCTGATTTCTTTACTGCAAAATTCATGAATAATAGGGTGGCGGTAGAATAAGTCGCCTCTGGCCAAGTTTTTTAAAGCAAAAAAAAACATACTTTTTGCAAGCGGATGAGATGTACGAGTAGAGGCATTGGACTTAAATTAGACATAGCGAGGAGGAGACATGAAGTGTAAAGGGGCAGTGAAGTAGGTCGAAATCTAAAGTCGGAAAATCACTTCTAGGATTATTTACATGGTTGATTAAAAATGTAGAGAGATGATTAGTAATCTCAACTGAATACATTATGCATGTATTTACAGATAGTCTGTATGTAAACACTCAGCAGCACACACACACACACACCACACACACAAACACACAAACAAGACAGGGTTTTAAAAATTTAACCTCCACACACATCATGCTCCACTGCTGAAACTCGAACTGAAAACTGTCACGTGGAAAGAAACTGCTGGTGACTCCTAAAGGGCACATTTTCAGCCCACCTTCCTCACCATCTTCAGCCCACCTTCCTCACCATCAGCTAGCTCGGCAGAAAGGGGAATGACAAAATAACAAGACACTTGGACAGAAATGAAAGGAAAAAAGATCAAATAAGAAATAAACCACACGGGCATTCGAATTGAAAACAAGCCTGCATTAAAATAATCCAAGTGGCTGGTTCATGGTGGCTTCAGGTACCAGTGAGACGAATACGATCCGGGAAGTCCAGTTTGAGAAACACATCCTTTATTGAGATTATGAGACTCCAAAAAAGAAGAAATGTAAAAAAACAAAGAATCTACCAGGAATGTTCCCTTACAGACGACCCCGGGTTCTCCATTATGTAGTGCTGCCCGAATGTTAAGAGAGAATTATATATATATATATATATATATATATATTTATATAAATATATAAAGATATACCCAATATAGTGGAATCAAAGTATCGCACAAAGCATTGTGGAAAATAGAGGGCAACAATGCTCCCTTTACCAAGCACCGTGTACCATCATGCATTGTGCTGAACGCAGCAGACAGTAAGAGGATTCTACATTCACAGCGGCAGCGCATATCGCTTTACTCCTTCTGTTTATACCTTTCACAATAAAGCCCTGGACATATACGATGCATCACTGCTTACCAGACTTCACCTTACTCAGAGTGTTATGCGAGGAGGAAACTGAACAAAATAGCAAACAACACGTATTTAGCACGAAAATACATGTCTGTATTTATCATTAATGATCCTCATGCCACCCCTGATCCCGCTCTTTGTAATTGAGCAACAGCAATGACGTGTTTAAAGACGCAGTGAAAAAGGACCTGAGTATTCTCTGAAATGTTTTTTTCATTTTGCCGATGAGCTCATCATATAGTAGGGAGGCATTGATCTGACTATACTGATACCTGGGCTTTGTGTATAGTCCCATACAAGTACCCGTCCGATACCGGTGTTTTTATCCTTCCTGCTGCTGTCAGGCTGCACAATCAACTCTGCTCCCAGCAGACCACATGACACATGACAATAAAAACATGACAATAAAAACCTGTGCAATACCTTACACTGTGCAATAATAGTTAAAATAGTTTTTTCGGTCTGTAAATATTATATTTCAGTTATTGTTGTTTTTCTACTGTTTTTATTGCTTATTTATAATACTTTTTTTTTATTTTTTTATTTCATTTTATTTTTATCTTGTCTTTCTTCTACTATGTCTCTTGTGTGCACTTTACTCTATGCTGCTGTAAGCCTGCAAATTTCCCTGCTGCGGGACTAATACAGGATTATCTTATCTTATCTTATCTTATCTTATAAGCTGTATGCCTCACTGTGTGAAACAGACTCTGGGATCATTCTTATATGTGTGAAGCAACAGCGGGCTGAACTTAAACATTGTTTTCCTAACTTTGCAAAACCAAATGTGACAACATAGATATGAATTTACTGAATTGTTATTTGCTAAAACAAAAGTATCCGACACCAGAGCCTCCCATTGTCACAGAGACCTGATCAAGCTAACTGAGTCAGTATTTGACCAATATCAGTACGGTTATAGGTGCATCGCTCCCTTTAGTCATCTTCTTACAGCTTGGCTTCCTACATAGTGAGTAGGGAGAAATGATGAGATGATGATTTCTGACACAGCCCTTGTATTTTCTATTTGAAGTGAATGAAGGACTGTGTTCTTTCCGTGCTGAACGTGACCTAACTTAAATCTAATGGAAGGTGAAGCAGCATTAGTTCAGGCAAAGCACCGCTCTGATCGTCATCAGCTGCTTCATTCATGCTACACAATCACCGGCTAATTCGTCGGTTGTTTGGCTACCACTTGACTCGTAACGTTGAATGATAATTGAACAAGTGTACAGAGCAGCCGTTATGACCCGACACTCCTCACTGTTAGTCAGCTGATACCTTAAAACCAATGCTGTGTGCTGCTCCAGGTTCCTCCAACAACCCAAACTCCTCCCCTTATTCTAGGGTTAGGTCTTAAGGTATTAAAGTGGGGATTAGTTGTCTTAGCATGAAAATCCCTGCTGCCTGCTTTATTTGAATGTAGATTTCTATAAATCTATAAGTAAAATGGTCAATTCCTCTCTGACTTAACTGTATACAAGTCTGACTTTGCTGCAAATGAGTTACACTAGTAAGTGATCATTTCAAACAGCACATGGCTTAACAACCCAACAATTCACCAGCGTGGAAACAACACCAAGACAGATCGACTTCCACAGCTTTGCTAGAATCTGAAACGTGTAAGATCTATTCATCATTTCCCTTTAAAGGCCTAAGGTGAGCTGAAGGTCAAAAGAGGAGGAATACCAAGATTACCATTTTCTCTTTGAACTGGGATCAACAAGCACTAATACTACCCGACAGGAAGGAAGGACAAAGTGTGAGAGAGAGAGAGATGGGGGGAGGGGGGAGAACAAGAAGCAAACAAGAGAGAGACAGAGCAACACCATTTATGTTGAAATGAAGAGAGAGGTAAGATATTGAAGTGGAAATGGAAGAGTTTACTGTAGAGAATTTTCATTCTGTTATTTGCCGCCACATTAGGCGACCAAAGAAGCAATTCAATTATGGAAAGGGGTGAAAAGAGGGAAGGGAAAAAAAGAGGAGAGGAAGAAAGGCAAAGGGGAGGAGAGGTAAATTGGAATCAGTTCAGAGGGGATTGAAATAAAGAATTCCTGTTGCTTTATGTCCCGTCCTTTATTTTCTTCTCTGAAATAAATCAATATATAAATCTGATGTGAAATGCTTAATGCTTATATCACATCGCAGTGGTTTATATTTTAGCCAATGGTATTCAAAAAATAAACTTTAACACAAATTCTTTTTTGCCAATTTCATATTCATGACTGGGGGCTGCACGGTGGTGTAGTGGTTAGCACTGTCGCCTCACAGCAAGAGGGGCCCGGGTTCATTTCACGGGCTGGACAACCTTCTGTGTGGAGTTTGCATGTTCTCCCCGTGTCAGCGTGGGTTCTCTCCGGGTTCTCCGGCTTCCTCCCACACTCCAAAGACATGCAGCTAAGGTTCATTGAAGACTCTAAATTGCCCGTAGGTGTGGATGTGAGTGTGAGTGGTTGTTTGTCTCTATATGTCAGCCCTGTGACAGACTGGAGACCTGTCCAGGGTGAACCCTGCCTTCACCCATTGACAGCTGAGATCGGCTCCAGCACCCTGCGACCCTTAACTGGATAAGCAGGTTACGGAAAATGGATGGATGGATGAATATTCATGACTGCAATTCAATTGACTTATTTGAGGTGTCAATTTAAAGACCAAAAACAGCAGCATTTGTTCCAAAAGGACTTTTCAATGAATGTAATATTTTCTAGAAAGTTGACTAGCTAACACATTGCATTATTGCAGAGGCGTCAAATACGGGGAGAGATAACACAGCAAATGAAGACACATATGAGCATTTTTTGGCAAGCGAGTCACACTAATAGGTTTGGTCTATTTATCAACTAGATCGCCTTGCGAGAGCGAGGCTGTTTGGCTAGTTAATGTAGGAAATAAAACAATGATTTAACTGCAGTAAGACCACAACTGACAACTTGCTATGTAATATGGCAGCAGCTTTTCAGCGCATTGATGTGAAGTGATTTCTCTAAATGTGCTGTAAAGGTTTGATTTGATTTGAACTTTTAGATTGTAATTCATGACCTTGAAGAGAAACCTGGATTCTGTTAATGTTGCGTACACTTGGCTTTGAGTAGCCAAGTTTCTAAAAGTTACATAACATCAATGTCAAAAAGATCAGTATCAGAATTGTACTTGTTAATTCAAATAAAGAGAAATCCTTAACCAAGACATTAAAAAGGGGGTGTAGAATACAATACAGGAGGAAGAAGAGAAAACTTTGGCACATGGCTCTTCTTAGTGCAGCCATATGTTTTATAATCCGACTAGTCTGGGACGTCTTTGTAATCCCAAAAGTAACTAAAACATATCATTGAGAAGAAAGTCACATACAGTATCTAAGCCCCCGGTGGCTCCAGAGATTAAGTCCCAGACACAATGGATTAAACTCTTTACTCCATATTCATTTCCTGTCACTTTTTTTTTCATGTCTTCTTCTACCTCTCTCTCTCTCTCTCAGTCACTTTGATCCTCCCTTTGGCTGCCGTGAGAAACTGAGTCATTATGAAGAGCGGCGCTGCTGCTGTGGATGGAAGACCTTTCAAATGGACGCCTGTATTTTCAACATGTGGTGGCATTTAAGCCTACACATCCTTTTGAGTCTGCCTCCAAATGATGCTCTTTTCCTCTTGAGCCTGCTGCCTGTCTAACACACACACACACACACACACAAAAACACACACAAAACATCTGCTCGCAAAGTTCAGACAGCGAGAAAGTTCCTTCTGTTCAGACCTCTGCTGTGTGTGTGTGTGTGTGTGTGTGTGTGTGTGTGTGTGTGTGTGTGTGTGTGTGTGTGTGTGTGTGTGTGTGTGAGATGGAAAGCGGCAAAATAATGAATTGCTCCCTCTGTTTAAGTGGTGTTTGACAAATTAAAATGAATGAATGAGGAGACAGAGACACACACACACACACACACACACACACACACACACACACATGCACACACACCTCCACAGCATATGGCTGCTTAGGCCAGGTCTGTGAGGAGACATATTTCCCATAAGGCCCAGCCCTGACATTGACCACCTGTGACATCAGCGCTCCCCGCACCGCTCGGCTCCCCGGCAACGAGAAACTGAAATATTTGCTGTCGGCCCCGCCATGATTCTGCATAGATCACTGCCTTTTATTTGATCAATCAGGGCTCACTGACAGAAGAAGAAAGAAGAGTTCTAATTCTCCTCCTCCGTGCTGTCCGCTTGAAGCTGCCGGCTACGAGAATCATTTCACGTCCGTCCGCCACGGGCCTCAGAGCTAATTAAAAACCGGCAGCACGCTCCTCTCGACCTGGGCCGCAGGTCACAGCTAAAATATATATATTAGCGGCGGCGGCGGCGCTGTCCCGAAGTTGTTTTCACTGCTGCTGGACAGCAACATTAAAGAAGAAACCCCACTCAATTATGTGTGAGGTCCAGAGCCCCGTGTGAAAACGAGAGGAAGGATGGCAGGGAAGATGGGCGCGGGGGGAGAATTAGAGTGATGGCAGTGCAGCAAGGAGATAGAATGGGGGGAGGGGAGGGGAGGGGGGGGGGGGGCAGGGAGTGTGAGCTCCATTAGATTGGAGTAGAGTGTGTGGGAAGTGACAGCTTGTACCTTCTTTGCTGGCCAGTATTTTGAGGGCTGGGGGTAATGTCATACACAAACAGGATGGGTGTGTGTGTGTGTGTGTGTGTGTGTGTGTGTGTGTGTGTGTGAGTGATGGGTAGGGGTAAGCTTAGACACACAGAGGGAGCGTGGTTGTGTGTGTGTTTGTGTGTGTGTGTGTGTGTGTCAGATATGCAGAAAGGGGTTAGGGGCAGGCACACGGACGTAAATTGAGAGCGGTGGGAGAGCGGCAGAGAGACAGACAGCGAGAATGGGGCTTGGGACTCTGGGAGCGATGCATATCGGATCAATAAACTTCATAAACAACATCATCAGCTCGGTCACCACGAAGACAGCCAACCGCCAGGCACCATCTGGCCCCCGTCTCACCGGACCGCAGGATCAGCCAGCGTAACCCTCGCTCGCAAACACTAACGCGCACGCCAAAATAAAAAAGGGGGGGGGGGGCCTCCACACACAGCTTTACACACACCGTTACACAGGCAGCACCGTGCAAATATTCAGTGCGCTCACTTTGACACACATGGGCGCACACACAGACGCTGCAGCCAGGTAGACGCAACTGAGATTGGTCTGGAGAGACAGATTGTGTGTTGTGTGTGTGTGTGTGTGTGTGTGTGTGTGTGTGTGTGTGTGTGTGTGTGTGTGTGTGTGTGTGTGTGTGTGTGTGTGTGTGTGTGTGTGTGTGTGTGTGTGGGTACAGCACAGCAGTTAAGCAGTTTATTCAGGAACAGAAGTTTATGGCTTCTGTAACAGTATATCCTGTAGCATGATAATGACCGTAAAAGAGACAGAGACCGAGAGAGGGAGAGAGAGAGCCAACGGAGGGAACAAAGCCACATAAAGAATAATTTAGAGGCAGAAAAGAAGGGAGTGAGAGATGGAGCGGCGGGGTGAGAGGGGGAGAGAGGGAGAGGAAGACATGTCTTGTAGAGACAAGAGGGAAGCTGTGAAGAAAGGTGCAAATTAGTCTTTTCTATGAGGGTTCAAAGGAAGTGTTATGCATGAATCACGGTGTGTATGTGGGGCGCAAGCAAATCAGAAGGTTTCATCTCACAATGCAGAGAAGAAGAAGTTCTTATCCAGATTATATTCATACTTGAAAATGATGTAGCGGGATTCACTTTTTTCCAGTCATACCACAGGTGTGTGCGTGTTCTTTGAAGGGCAGAAACAGACCACACAGGGTGGGAAAAAGTTATAAACTCATGCGGGATAACATGTTTCTATCTCCCTTATAATATCATTCAACTGATTGCTATATCACAAAATAAATTTCCATGATAAACAGACTCTGCAAGTGGCAGAAGCGGCTGTCATTTTTATCTTGTTGCCATGGATACAGGTACTGGTGTGAAAGCCTAGAGTCTTAGACTGCTTCAAAGTTGCACACCAATCAGGTCTTCTTGGCCCAAAACAAACTGCCGACATCACTGTGTCTGCAGCAGCCGCATGACGGATAAAGCAGCCCTGTCTGGGAGACGGACTCCTCTAGTCTCTGTCAACTTTGTGCTTGGGTGTCCTGTATAGGCATCACACAGAATAATTTAACATTGAATCAAATCAACTGCTTCAAAATTACTTTTTTTTTACATTATCCATTATTTCAGACTGCCATTTCTAAGTTTACTTCAGTTTGTCATGTAGCTAGTGTGACTTCAAAACGTGGATTAGAAACTGCTGTAAACAGTAGTTGGCAAATAGCACTTTTTGGAGAGTTCTTTCGCAAACAATTTATAAAGTACTCATTAACGTGGGTTTGTTTTGGTCCCAAGAGTCTATTATAACTAAAAGAACATAAAATACTCAAAAAAAACTGCATGACAACAAAAGACACTCAAACAAAAACCAAATCCTCAAGGATGAAAAAAATGAATGTTACTGGCTGGTTTAAGTGGTGTTCATAATCAGAGAAGTTTAGACTCTGTTTTCCAATTTCAGTATGAATCTGATGCTGAAATCCAAATATAATGAATTCCAATTTAAAAGAATGTTTCACTCATCACTTACCGTTTGTGTATCAATTAATCAGCCAGTGCTACCTTGAATCCTGGAAGGAGATTTGTATTTCTCACATGCTTCAACATGCTTTTTTCTGTCCTGGCCCCTCAGTGGTGGAATGAACTCCCCACTGACGTCAGGACAGCAGAGTCGCTGCCCATCTTTAGGCGCAGGCTGAAAACTCACCTCTTCAAGAAGTACTACCCTGAGCCTTCCTCGTAGCACTTATTGCATTCGTATTAGTTTGTTGCACTTATTGTATTCGTATTAGTTTGTTTCTGCACTGTACTTTTGCTCTGGTTTATGCTTTAAGATTGTTTAAGAAAGGCGGCTGTGGCGTAGTGGAGAGCAAGGTAGTTCTCCAATCAGAGGGTCGGTGGTTCGATACCTGGCTTCGGCAGTCGATGTGTCCTTGGGCAAGACACTTAACCCCAAGTTGCTCCTGAAGGCTTGCCATCGGTGTGGACTGGATGATGAATGTTAGTTAGAGTCTGATGGTGGCACCTTGCATGGTAGCCTGTCATCAGTGTGTGAATGGGTGAATGATATGTAACATACTACTGATTGTAAGTCGCTTTGGATAAAAGCGTCTGCTAAATGACTGTAATGTAATGTAATATTTGCAAATTTGAATTAACACATTTCAAACCTTCAGACATCCGGCCCACTGCACGAATAACTCTAAAGAATTAACTGTTATCATTAAAAAGAACAGCTTTTGTTTGGTGGCCAACATACCAAATGGTTCAAGGTTCAATCAAAAACACTGATTGTAAGAGTGAAATTCTTCCTTATAAATGAATTGGCCTGTACGGCCGACACAGATTTGTAGGAGGTGTAAAGAAACGTATCTTTTGAAATACTGACTTTTGTTTCCCTCTCTGCTCAAGAAGGGAGGGGTTGTCCTCCAACCTCGATAGAGTTAATTGAGATGGTGCAAAATGATTTATGTCAAATTATCGGAAGTGACATGTCTCCCTCTCTCTGCATTAAACTGGTATATGGTCCAAATAAAACATCTACATTAAGTGTAAGGCCGTTGCTGTGTGGAAAAGCAGCCCCTTTTTTTTAATCCCCAGAATGTCACTAACATCGTATTTCATAGAAATGTGTTAATTTCTTATGATTTTAGTGGCGGCAGTCAGGTATTCAGTGGGAACTAACTCTGTCTGCAGTAAATAGCTGAGGAAAACCATGAATGTAATGGCTTATCTTGATAATAAAATGCATGGACTGTGCAATTTTGGGAAGGATATTTAGCAGCCCCCCAACTCAATTAAGATAAAGGGCAAAGAGAAATGGAGCCAATGTAGCTACATTAACAACAGATACTGGCTCCGACAACAGGCCACAGCGTCATCTGTGACGCGCTCATCAGGCCGAACCTCTCAGCTGACTGCAGCTGCCGACGTGTGACGGCACATCGCTCGCTGCTCGCTGCTCGCTGTCGAATCATGTTGTGTTTTAACGGCTCCGCTTACCGACTGCTGCAACCGTTACATCAGCGCTTACTCTGCAATCTCTGCAGCCTCACCAACTTCAACTCAACACTCGTTAGCTTCATTTTATGCTTTCACTGTCGATGGCTTCTGTTACTTTTGCAACCGGTTCTGGATTGGGGGTCTTCCAGAACAGATCCCCAAAACCGCCTAATAAAACTATGCTGTTTCATCTACTTATGTAATTATTTTTTGATGGAAAACGATGGAAAACTGATATTTTGTGGAAGTTTGTTCTTTGTGCTCATATGAACGTAGATCTACAGGTTCTGGAAAGCTTTCAATTAAGTAATTAGAAGTAGATTAATATAGGTAATTTAGGTTAATAATATATATGAATAATAACAATCTACATATATTGATATACTCTAGGAAACACTGTCTGAAAGTGTGCATAATTTACCCCTAATTTAACTGATTATAGTGTCTTGCTTCTCTTAACGACGCCTGCTTTTTATTAACACCTCCTCTGAGTGTCTCATTACACTTTTGGCTTCCAACGTGGCCGAACCAAATTGTTCTTTTTTAGCATCCAAGTTGAAAGCTTCTGTAGCTTAAACTTGGACTTATTACTGACAGTAAGAAGAATGTAACAAAAGGATCTGGATGAGATTTGTGGAGAAAAAAAGGCTGTCTAGGCGTCTCTTTACAGCCGGCTGTCAATACTGCTCTGACATGGTTAAGTGGCCGTTATAGTAATTGATGGGCAGGTGAACGTTCGCAGCACTAGGAGCCTTTATTTCACAATTCAGACAGACATCTGTTCATTTTTTAATCCTACTCGCCAGTGATAGTGGCTCCTTTTTAGTGTATTTGTAAGGGGTGAGGGCACGCTGTATACAAACACTTCATATACAGGCGGTGACTTGAATCCATCGTCATTACCAACCTCAATGGAGACCCATTGAGTTAACAGGAGAGCCATTTTCCAGGTCCATTCAAATTAAAAAGCAGAGTCAATCTTGGTGTGAACCAACAACAACAAAAAAATGTTAAAATAAATATATAAAAAAAAACTGCTAATGTATCCCCTTACTCCACAAGGCTTTCTCACACGCACTTCTGAGGTAGTGACTGTCATAAAAGGAATGAAAAAGTTGCTGTCTGGCCATTTAAGTGTACAGCAAGGCCACTGACAATTTCCTTCAACAACGCACAGGGGAGCAGTTGGTATTCTTAATGGGGAGTTAGTTATCTCGGGCTGTGAGAGCCGTCTATGAAACCACCCAAGGTCTGTATCTCAACACCTACTTTCAGTGACGAGTAGATTCAAACGGATATTCAAAAATAACTTAGGATACCGCCTCAATCTATAGCACATTACTCTGAGAAACCTTTCACAACAAATATACAGGTCCCGGCTCTGTCTGAATAATTACATCATTAATACACCGTATGAACATTTTTCAAAATAACGACACTGACAGGATAGCTGTAGGAGCTACGGAATAATATGCAAATTACCAACATTTGAAAAGCAGCCCGACAACAGCATTAAACAAAAGACTGTGAAATACAGCTCCCACCACACATCCAGGGACCCTCCTGTCTCTGCTGTACAATTAATTTAAAAGAACAGCTCCTCCGCACCTAAAATTACTTAATGACCTTGCCAATCAGACAAGAGAAATAACCCATTTGATTCATTGAAAAATCCATTTTATCTTCTCTTGATAATGTCCCGAGTCTTTTGTAAAGGTGTCTAATGAAAAGGGTCAGTTATCTTAATGGCTTTTTATTCATAACAATCGGTGTGCGAGGATTAAAAATAGCTTTTGTGCTTCTGCAGCATGCTAATTGATAGACCACTGAGGGATAAGAACCAGAAAATTGAAACTTGTATCTCAAGCGATGTTTTGTCAGTGTGTCTGAATAGGTCAGGAAAAAAAAAAAAGAGAGAGAGAGAGAGCGAAAGAGAGGGTGAGACAGGAAATAGAGAGACACCTACATTTGGTTGTTGGGGATTATCTTGTGTCCGTCTTTGTACCATGTGGTCAGGGGTCGGGGGAAAGAGGCGAGGGGGGGCAGGCTGATGACGGCTGCTCGGCCCTGAGTCACGGTCTTCCTCTGCTCCTCGGCGGAGAAGTTCCCCAAAACTGGAGAAAGAAAGAAGGTGTGAAGAGAAATGAGAATCAATATCACTGTATCAAATAACAATTAAATACAACAAATATGAATGCAGGGCATTTCAAATCACTGAAAAAGCCGCATGCTCACAGCAGAAAGTGGCACATCAAAATGAACCTGTGTGTCTTCACGAGTTATGTGGTTGTAGAAGTGTTGTGACGTAGTAACTATACTTGCAGCTACAGTAGTTTCATTAAACTACTGGTGAGAAAAATGCAAACCTGCTAGCTGTTGGTGCAGTCAGTTACAAAAGCTCTTTTAACACTAATGGACAGGACATTTCCTTCAATATAGAGATTTCTGTGAAGCTAGTTAGCTCGGTCGATAGCAGGACAATAAGTTCAAACAGTTTATTTAAGAGGTGTCTTTGTACAGCACCACCACTGTGACACAGTAGTTTCCTATATTGTTAACTCTCTGATTCTCCGTTCCCTGTAAGGGCAGTAATGTCAGGATGGCTTTCTAACTGTGTGTGGAAGCTCACACAAATTTGCTTCACTCCCAAAACGAATCCATTTATTGCAATGATTCAATTAAATGAAGATATTTCACAGTTTTAAATGCTGCCGTTATTGGGCCATTAGTGTTAAAAGAAATCCAATTTGGGTATACTTTTTTGGGTTGGTGTGCGCTCGGTATTTTATTGCTTAAATGCATTCCACATATTAAATTAAAATATTGAAGTCCAACTGAAATTAAATTGCGTGTTTAGAGAGAAAAGGTGAATGACTAATATATTAAAAAAAAAACAGTTTTCTTCCAGTTATTCTGACAATAAAATTAGATTTACTTTCAAACTATTTCCGACTACAAAAAAAAGGATGACTAATTGGGATTCCAGCTGGACTTTAAGAGAGGAGCTGTTTGTTGCTGCTGGATCCGTTTCCCTCAAAACCAGCATCCTTAGTCCTTTAAAAAACCTCATGTATCGGTGTTATTAGAATGGAAAAAACAGAAACACTTGTGTACTCACAGGCCACCTGCACCTCTGTTCTCCTGTGTATGAGCGCTCCCATCCTGTTCCTCACCATACACTGATACAGGCCAGCATCAGTCCTCTTCAGAGACCGGACAGACAACCTAGAGATGGACAGACACGTAGACACATCATGATGAGGCTGTTTATCCCTGAGCTGTTAATCAACAGTTTTTACCACCAACACAATCAGCCATCTTAACAGGTCCTTCATAAAAGTTGTTAATCTGAAAAAAAATAAGTAAGACTTTACAAAAACAACCTTTAAAAATTCAGTTTTGTGCTTTATATAAACGCAGACAGAAAAAGTCGAATACATTTAGAGCAGTTGGGAAGCCAACGAGCCAGAAGGGAAAGAAGGTGGAGGTCTGTTCGTCCATATGTAGGCACTCTTGTGTAATTCTCTTTCATGACCTTGTTCGGAGAATGGATTGGGCTTAATGTTGTCAAAGTTCCCCAATAACAGAAGGGAAGGCGGAGTGGTGTGCACGTACAGTATATGTGTGTGTGTGTTGTGTATGAGAATGTTTTTGACTGTGCGCATGTTTTTTTCTTACTGAGAGGGGTAGTTAATGGGGTTTTAATGGACTGTGCTTCACTAATGGGAAGCTTGGCAAAAGATCTAGGTTGGTGCCATGCTGGACAAACACACAAACGCACACAGACACACACACACATTTATTACACAAAAAAAAAAACAGGGTAGACACAGTAAAACTGGACATCGCTTTGGGGCTCATTATGAATACCAGGACGGCCAAGTATTTAACTCCCAGGCTGTTAGTGTATGCTTAGTGCCAACACACACACACACACACACACATGTGTACATCAAAGACTCACACAGGCAAGTCCATCTGAATCAGGAATGGCACATTACACAGCAGCTCTCGCCCTGAAACAGATTTTGATATTGGACACCGCATCTCTCTTTCTGTCCGTGTTCCATTACGTTCTTTAACAGGCGTGTGCCGATGGGCTGTCACTGTATCTTCTGAAAAATCCCAACTAGTTTTTCCTTTATATTCCTCATGCAACAACAAACTTCAATGTTGACGGGTCCCAATCGATAACATAATTTCTCAGTAAATTTCTCTGACACAGTCGCAGCCCTGCGTGTCAAGTCAAAGTCCCCGGTGTCATTCGAGATATGAACAATTTCAATCAGGTTTTTTCAATAAGACGGCTTCAGCGCAAATTGACCAAACCCTCCATGTAGCTTCAATCAGATCACTGAAATGACGAGATGTTTCCCCACACCATGTGATGTGTGCATTAATCGAAAAAGAATGTGAATACAGAGGACCACATCATTTACATTAAAACTAGTATGGCTTCATGTGAAAGAAAAATGTGGATATCATTGTCTATTTTCCATTTTCCACCAATGTGTATGAAGAAAGCAGGTGGAGCTGCACAATTAGGCTGCGTTTAATGAACACAAGGGTTGGCTGGAAAAAGCAATCTTTGTGAAAAATAATACGTTTTTGTCAGCCAAAACTGTTAAAACACTTTTAAAGCCGTTACAGTAGTCGTTTTTTTATTTTCTTTTATTTATATTTGACTGCAACTCACCATGTGTGAAAAAAGTTTGTAAAAAGTGCCAGCAAACTGTAGCTGAACGGACACCGGAGAAGGAAACGTAAATGGCGTTCCCATTATTGTAAATCATTTTCACTTACAGCGCTGCTCGTCTGAATTATTCACTGTCCAGTACATTAAACATCAGCGTAAAAGGTAATTGAAAATAAAATAAATCAGATGAATGGAGAAGGTGTTGAAAAGGGACAGAGTGTGTGATTTTGTACAAAGCCAGACTTCTTTTCAGTGTGTGGAAATGGGAAGGAATGCATTTATGTAACGCTTTTATACAGATTTCTTTACTATTTGTCCGACAATCGCGCACACATTGAAACACCATGGCTGGCATGCTCCTGTACCACCGCAAGGCAAACCAGCCTAACCATCAGGACCAGTGGGGGAACCGCCAACCCTAAGAACCAAAATAATAAAGGAGCCATAAGCTTCTAAGCACCTGACGCTTATGCAGAAGGTGTGACCACTGATCAGTCACACTGTCAAAAGGGTTTGGTCTCCAGCAGTCCCATCAAAGCTGGAATGTCACACCAACCTCCTTTCTGTTCTCCTGCAGCTGTATTCTTTAGTCCCACCTGTGCATAAAGTTGGCTCAAGGTCATGTTCTGATGAGCTCCATCACCTCAGGAAGGCAGAAGAGAGTGGGGTTCAGAAGCTAAAGCTTTCCCAGACTCTGCCTGTGATGCTGCTGGTGGATTGAAACTATTGCATCTCAAAATTCAGTGAATAATAATATTCCCTGATGTGCTTAACTTGGCCACCTAGAGCAAGGATCTCCTCAAAAGGATATATGAAAAAATAATATATAACTCCGTAATATATGATGGTGGTTCTTCCTATTCACTACGCTATACCTGCCTATGTTAAAGAGTCAGTAAAGACAAATGTAAATAATACGATTGTTCTTATATCAGGTCTACAAATTCCAGATGGTCACACACACACACACACACACACACACACACACACACACACACACACACACACACACACACACACACACACACACTGGTATTCACCAAACTAAACCATCCAGATCGCTGAGAGCGTTCCAGAGCTACACATCGCCTCCTGGCTTGAGCAGAAACTGCCTACAAAACGCTGGCTCAACCTCTCCCTCCCTCGGTGTACATGCGCTCCCTAGATCCCCCCTCTATTTCTGAATGATGTGAAAAACAATTTTGTTTCACAGCTGCAGATTTTGCTGAGAGGTATTGCTTCAGCTCTTCCCCAACAACACACACAGGGACGGACGGAGAGAGAGAGAGGGGGAAAAGGAAGAGGGTGAAGAGGAAGAGAAACGCAGGGAAATCAGCTCAGACTTATTGATTGGTTCTCCTCTTCTTTTCCCCGGACCATATACATATTTATGATGCTAGTGTAATTATTAATCTCAATTTGGCTTCACTGTCTAAATGTTCTGACCTTTTCTAAACACACTCCATCACTGGAGGCCACAGCTCGTATGCTGTTTTATTCCACGCTACGGGCATGACTGAACAAACAGAAGATTTTCTGGAGGAGGGGATGGAAACAGGGATGAAAGAAAGAATGACAGATAGACAATCAGACAGACGGACACATAACCAGCCGGTCGGTGATAACTGACCTGTACTGCGGCGTCCAGTCGGTGACGTTGCTGTTGTTGAGAGTCCAGCGGTACTGCAGGGGCCAGCTGCCTCCAGCCAGGCAGGTCAGCACCAGCCGGTTTCCCTCCAGCACCACCTGCTGCCTCGCTCCACCTCCTCGCAGGTAGGGAGCAACCTCTGATGGACGGAGACACAGAGAAAGGAAGATGTGTTATTTTGTTGTTGCATGAAAACGTCCGAGGTTGGTCATGCTTGGACATTGAAGCTAATTCAATCTGATTAAATCCAGCACAAAAAAACAAAAATAGATTTTCATGCACGTTCCGTCCTTTACTCACAGACTGGGTTGACCAAAACATTTAAATACCAATGTATCTGAAATAATGTCGGCTCTGATCCACCACTGTTTTCTTTCATATCAACATCTCCTCTACCTGCTCCTGCAGCCAAGACTGTGACCTTTAAACCGTTGTAACTCGCTCCTTTATGCTATAATTAGTTACAGTGTGAGTGAGAGAGTGGACCAAAACCTGCAGAGACCCATCTAACAGGATTTACCTCTGGAGAAAGTCCACTCCATTAGTGAGATCCGTCAAAGTGTTCCTTTACAACTCTACTCGCAGTCATAAAACCTACAAACACTTTAATGTTTCCTCTGCGCAAATATCCCGTAAAGTGAAAATCTACCGCTGTTGAACAAAGAACGTGCATCTGATTTGTTGCAATACGCTCTGAATGCTCATTCGTTGATGGATTTGATATTAAATAAAGATTTCAACGTTTATAACAGCAGTTATGACAACTAACTGCCAAAGCTATGCTAAAGCTTGCATCGCTTTGACATCACTTTTTCGAATCACCCGGCGATAAAGGAAACACACGTATGGCACATGACGCGTGTCAAAACACACACGCCTGTTGTTTTCTGTGTAAGCCCACATAACGGCGTCATGCATCACCGTGTCGGCAAGTCCTATTTCGCCGCAATGATGCGCATCAACGGTCCAGAAAAGCAGCAGTTCTATCACGTTCACCCCTCTGGAACCACACGCTGTAACTGGACTACTTCATGACTGCAGAGCATCTGCTGTGTGTTGCTGGCATCAGTGGAATTGCAATAAAAATGCCAGTGGTTACTGCATTTAAGGCTTTTTTTTGTATCAAGAGAAAGGTCACTTTCAACCCAAATGTTTATAAAAACAAATATATGTATCGTATATAACAACTTTGGAGATCCTTTTATGATCAAAAAGATACAGCTCACAAGAACGCAACCCTTACTGTAATCCACAATGGTTTACCTTATCTGTTGTTTTCCTATATGAAGACATTGTGTCTGAGCACTTACTTAACAATCATTGTACTGCTAGACTGTCAAGTATCCAGGCGTAGGGATTGTACAATACGGTACTGTAGAGCGACTCTGGCCCGGCCTTGCGAGGTACATTTTTGCTGAATGTCTCGGCTGCAGCTGCCGTCTAAAACAATGGCGTCCAGCCTTTGAGTCTTGGCTCAGGTGTTCAGACCTGGCTCAGCGGCACATAGAAGCATAGCGGCACAAAGGCTAAAGACTCTGTCCACAGCAGCTAGCTGTAGGGACCTGTCAGCATCTGTTGAGGCCTGGATCCACTAAACAAAAATCATCATCTGGGGGTGTGTGGTGGGGGTGGTGGGGGGGGGATAGTAGACAAAAAGATTTATTCAACTCATCAACCATTCACACACACACACACACACACACTAACACACACACACACACACACACACACACACACACACACACACAGAGGCTGGGTTAAAGGGGGGGCAGTCTTATCTGCTTGCTACAGTAAGTATGGACAGATCCATAACTCTGAGGCACAGTTTTACATTCTCTCTCTCTCTCTTTATCTCTCTCTCTCTCTCTCTTTTCCTGTCAACTCAATCATCTCTCCTCCCGGCCGCTTCAACTTCCTCCGTTCGGTCTTTCCGTCCTAGCAGTCTCACTCCGTCTCCGTTTCCTTTCCTGATTCCTTATTCTCTGTGGATGTCTCAGGGCCACCTTTTTCTCCCCTTCTCAATATGCACTGTTTCACCCTCTCTCTCTCTCTCTCTCTCTCTCTCTCTCTCTCTCTTTCTCTTTTAAGATTGATAGCTGCCTGCTCCCAGCACAAGAGGGAAGTGTTCCATCTAAGATAGATTTATATGGGAGTGTGTGTGTGTGTGTGTGTGTGTGTGTGTGTGTGTGTGTGTGTGTGTGTGTGTGTGTGTGTGTGTGTGTGTGTGTGTGTGTGTGTGAGTGTGTGAGTTTAAGGATTTATTTGGAATATTCCGTTTCTATAGACGATGCCTGGCAATGCAGACTCCAATGTCATATTGCTGACCAGCACTATAACTCACCACCGTGTGCCTTGCCTGCATCTGCGTGTGTGCGTGTGCGTGTGTGTGTGTGTGTGTGTGTGTGTGTGTGTGTGTGTGTGTGTGTGTGTGTGTGAGAGAGAGCAGCACAGACTGCAGCCTTTACAGCTTACCAAATATGACCCTCAATTAGAAAAAGGCTGGCGCACAAACATGCTGCACAAATAGAATGAGGTGGACGTTTTGCACCTGCTTCCATCCGTTCCACTAATCTACTACTTCCTTCACACCTCATACCTTGTACAGCTGCACCCCCCCCCCCCCCCCCCCCTCCTCCCCCACTCCCCCTCATGGCCATTTAAACCTTTTCGTCTACTTTAGATGGGGTCCATTAGGAAGTACAGATAGAGGCAGGGAACGTCACATCTGAGAGGAGCAAGGTCAGCTAACAGCCTGTTTCACTCACTGATGTCGTGTCCCCCCCCCCCCCTCCGGTGTCTGTCTCGCTGTCACTCAATGTCACCCTCTCTCTCTCCCTCCCCCCACAGTCTTCCCTTCTCCTAACCTGTCTGTCTTCCTCACAAGCCGTACCATCCAACCGCCCTGTCTCTCTATCAAGACCACCTCCCCCTCTCTTTGTCCCTCCCCCCCCACAATGTCTCTTGTTGTCCCTCGGTCCATCTCTGTCAAAGTGTGTGGCAGCTCAAGGTCTCCGCGTTTTGCCTCTTCAGGGGGAGAGGGAAATATCGCCTAACAGAGAGATTGGCCTCTAAATGTGACGGGAGAGTCAAGAGGCAGATGTGCATGGAGACACACACTCCCTCCTGCAGTACGTGTGTGTGTGTGTGTGTGTGTGTGTGTGTGTGTGTGTGTGTGTGTGTGTGTGTGTGTGTGTGTGTGTGTGTGTGTGTGTGTGTGTGTGTGTGTGTGTGTGTGTGTGTGTGTGTGTGTGTGTGTGTGTACGCTCCCTGGACCGGTGAAGCTGCTTAGGCAGATACTGGGGAGGAATTCAATTTGCCGGGGGAGATGAAGGCTGCGATAGAGGGGGAGAGGGGAGCAAAGGAGGATGAAAGGACGGGAGGAGAAGAAGGACGAGGGTCGCCGCTCCGGGGCTGATCGTCCACTTCGACTCCGCCCTCCCTCCCTCCCTCCTCTCTCCCCCGAGTCTCTTTTACAGTGAGTGGAAGTGTGGTGGAAATTAGGGCCCTTCATGACTTGTCCTTTTACAAATGGGCCAGTAATGATCACTATTCTTACAATCATGCTGCCATTAAACATCCCACCATTAATCCTGATTTTCCTGACACCTCAACACTGCAACAGCTGTGTAGAGGTGTGAGATTTTTTTTATCTCCGGCTCCATATGAGGTCAAGGTGCCGCCTGACCGGTAACAGCGTGGGGTTAAAGGTTTTGTTTATTTTGTGCAGCGAGATTGATAAAAAATAAATAAAAAACATAGGCAGTTCAGCTTGCATTCAGAGAAAGAGAGAAAAGGAAACCATGTGGTGTGAATGCATTTCAGAGCACTGACTTATATAGCGGGGATAAAACTAAAGTTGAGACGTGGATCTTATTTCAATAGTGTCTGCTTAATTATTGGAATGTGTGCGTGTGTGTGTGAGTGTGTGTGTGTGTGTGTGTGTGTGTGTGTGTGTGTGTGTGCATGTGTGGGTGCGTATGTGTGTGTCGGGTCAGAATTAGGGTCACTCGCTCAGAAATCACTTTATCTTCATAGAGTTGAACCCCTACTGCGAGACATTGCTGGCAGAAGTGTCTACAGTCTATGAATACTGATTCACTGCGTGTCTCTCTCTCTCTCTCTCTCTCTCTCACACACACACACACACACACACACACACTCACTCATCCCTCGCCATGCCTTTTTGACGCACGAGGTTGAAGGGGAGAAAATAACTACATCAGACTCTTTTATCACAAGTACATTTTTCTATGAATAAGTGGGTAAAAGTTGCAAATTAGGCAGTTTTTTTTTTTTTTTTTTTTTTCCCCATGGTAACAGCAGTCTATTTGATTATGGGGTGCAAATGAGTTCTACTCCTTTTTAATCTAATAAGTCTGCCAGCGCTTGTTTCTACAGGCATTTAAAAACACTTAATTGGCTTGACAGTGTGTGAGGCAGGGGGAAGAATTATGAGCTGATGTTTTGGCATGTTGCAACCAGTTAGAAAAATAGGGTCCCAAAAAGAGGCTAATTAATTGAACACTGTAAAGTGGAGGGGCTGAGGAATTACATTTCATCTCCCCGGGTGAAAAACACAACACGGAATGTATAAGAGTTTTGCACCTGAACAAGTTCACTATTGTCCCTGAAGCTGTTGATGAACACCGACTGAATAAAGCTGAGAGAAATGAAGACGACTGACACCAAAAGACAGAACAGCCCACACATTAGGACTACTTTCACAAAAGAATACAGATTGTTTTAGCCTAAACATTCAGAAAGAAGCACATAATGCAGCACTGAGTAGGCCTGTCACGATTCTTACTTTTGTTGGGACAATATATTGAGATTAACTTTAATATTGACATTTTAAGATCATCGAGTGATAATCGATTAGCACAATTATGCAAGTATACTGAAACAAATGTAAATAAATAAGACATTTATAAAGCAAAACCACACAGCCACACTGTAAATTACATTGACCTGCTCTGTTAAAACAAGTTTGGAACAATGCCCAAGTTTTATCATGGAAGGAAAAACCCTGCTGTTTATTCCGGTATCATGTCGGCTGAAATGTTGGTGACTTTCTCATGTAAACAAACAAGCGTGTAATCACAACTCGCAACATGGAGGTCAGCAGAAACGATCTAGCTCATGTCCGTATAGAGAACGATAAGTCGATAATGTAAAAATGATCAAGGTCACGTTCGTATATTGCACGATATAAGTCCATAACATAATTATCTTGATGGAACATCCTCTGAGTAAGTACAGAGATCGACACACTGGAAGAGATGTTCTCCTTTAAGAGACCGTCCACTACTGTGAGTTTTGCTCAGCTTTTTTTTTGTATTTCTTTTAACTTGTAAACAAAAGAAAATGTAAAATGGATGGATGATATAAGGGATTGAGAAACGTGGGCATCAAGAACTCTGCGGAGATAACTGTAAATTGGTGAAATTCACAACACTGAGGCCAATTTCAGTTGAGCCGTGTCTCTGACTTAAGAGCTGATGAAGTGGAATATAATTGAATTCTCCTTCATGGCACGTCACTTTGTTTTCCTTTTCTAAATCATTCCTCCCGCTAAGTGATGATGACAGTGTCGATTCCAGCCGTAAAAGCCAAACATGTTTAAAATAACCTTTATGTGAACGACGGGCGGCGACACAAGCGATTAGACTCATTTAACACCCCGCACTGTATGTTTCTATCTCCCGAATGTCAACACCAGCTGGTCCGGACTGGAATGGAACCAGTTTATCTCTCTCCGATCGGGTTGTGATGCCTGAATAATGACTGTAAATAGCCTTCATTGTGTTTCCCCTGTGTTAAGTACAACACAACTGATAGACGCCTCCCCCACTGTCTCCCACACATCCATCACAGAGCTCCAGCTGAAGGAACGTTCCGGCCAAACAAGATGACAGTTAAGCACGAAACACCTGCTGCCTTTGATGATGGTAAAATCAAAGCGGCTCTGACATTAACCTACTAGGCTGCAGCTCACCCGCTGATCCCAACAGGCCTCGGCTGAATTGAAAGATAGAGAGTCCGTGGGGGACTAGAAGCACCTCTCCTGAACAGAAAAACAGCCTGCAGGAGAGAACAAAATGCTTCCTTTCGCTCCATCCACTGTTAGATGTAGCAGAATGGTGGGTGTGGCAAACAGGATGCGAGAGCGTGGAGCTTTGATCGGGAGTTTAACTCGTGGCTTTTCAAGTTGGCAGCTGCTTCTAATTGACTGCTGAATGTCAGGCTCCGACCGAGAACAAAGCCTCTCTCACTGAAGACCGGGTGACACCGCCCTAACCTCGCTTCCTGCTCCGACGGCCAATCGCAGCTCCTTCCTCAGAGCTTCTTCCTTGCCTGCTCCAATCACGGTTTTCCACCAGGCACTGACCGACAGCTGTCTGCGAGGAGGTGACAGCTGACTGACTGATACTGACGTGCCGATTGGCGGTTGTGAGACCAGGAGAAGAAGTTGCTTACATCGTCACACACGCACACACATACGCTAAAAAACACACAACGAGGAAATACGAACTTGGCCGAACGATCTTGAATAGAAAGAGTTCAAAGATAACGTTCTAGACTTTTCTTGCGAGTGTGTCTCAGTGATAAGTATAATAGTATAACGAGAGGTTTGGTAGAAATTTGAAGAACATCTGCGACAAAATGTTTTAACGGAGAAACACATTTAGAGAACAGGTTGAGCTTAAATTGGAGCTTTTTTTTCAGTCGACAGATTCACAGTAACATTCTGTTCTGCTCGACTCGAAAACAAATGTACCCAATTATTACCTTCAGTCATTTCTTTGTCTTTGGCCATTTTCCAATTTGGCCTGTTCTCAATCAGTGACTGACCATTGTGTAGTTCTCTTTTAGAGGTTAGCATATGCAAAATGTGTGAGTGAGCACTCACTTTAAAATGTCAATTAAGTGCTTCCTCTGGCATTTAATAATGCCAGTTTAATATGTGTGTGTGTGTGTGTGTGTGTGTGTGTGTGTGTGTGTGTGTGTGTGTGTGTGTGTGTGTGTGTGTGTGTGTGTGTGTGTGTGTGTGTGTGTGTACCGGAAACCTAGTTGAAATGTCAATCTTCAATATGTTTTTCTTAAATTGAACAATGTGCAGTAACCTGCTTTGGTACATAAGAGAACATTATTTGTGTGTGTGTGTGTGTGTGTGTGTGTGTGTGTGTGTGTGTGTGTGTGTGTGTGTGTGTGTGTGTGTGTGTGTGTGTGTTGAACCATTGAATGTCTTAGGGAGTTATGTTGCGGCTGCATGGGGTCACAGGAGTGCAGGTCCATGGAAAGGGGGCAATAAATGGGGCAGAAAGGCTGCAGCAGAGGAGTGGGAGAAGAGGGGGTGCTATGGGAGGAGGTGGTGGTGGGGGGGAGATCTGAGGGGCGAGGAAGGGGGAGGGGCGGGGTTGTTTAATCAGGTGGACTGTGATCAGTGACATTTAAGAGGTGGGCCACACTGCAGGGCACATAATGCAAGGACAGACACACACACACACACACACACAACAAACACACACACACACACACACACACACACACACACACACACACACACACACACACACACACACAAACAACTGTCAGCTCCTATCTCCTGATAAGCAGACAGGCAGACAGGAGGAGAGAGGAGGTGAGTGGGAGAGTAGGGAGGGAGTGAAATGAATACCTCCCGCTGAGACGGCAGCCTCCTCTCTCTCTCTCTCTCTCTCTCTCTCTCTCTCTCTGATAAAAGCTTGGTACACAAGCGACTGTGAAAACACCTCGATACTTTTGAATGACACACAAACAGGCAAACAATAATTATTCCTCTGTTTTACTCTCTGCACATTCTTTTTATTCCCCCGACGGCCCCCTCCACTCTGCCTCTACTTTACATCTCATCATTAAAAACAGTCCTTCTGCCGGAAAAAAACTAACTTTTATTGTTCCACAAACACACACACACACACACACACACCACACACACACACACACACACACACACACACACACACACACACACACACAATATCAATCAGTCAGGTTTGAAGTCCGTGGACAGATCTGAACGAGGACATCAGAGGATGTCATGGTGGGTGAGGCTTTACCAGTTTGCTCCCTGAACCTGTCGTACACGATCACTACCCCGACTTCACATCACAGCCACCGGGCTTCTCACACACACACACACACACACACACACACACACACACAAACACACACACACAAACAAACACACACACACAAACACTCGACCCAGATCCAGACTCGTACTGAGAGATTTCACATTCAGACATGTGCTATTCTGATGACATGACTCCAGGGTCCATCTCACTCAACACATACATGTACACACACACACAAACCATGACAGACTAAAGATGCACCGATCTGATCTTTGTCAGCTGAACGGCTTCATACATCTGATCTTTGGGTCGGTCAAATTCACACACGTTCCACATGACGGTTTCTGGCGCTCGAAAAGTGGCACAGACCGCAACCTCACACACACACACACACACACACACACACACACACACACACACACACACACACACACACACACACACACACACACACACACACCACACACACCATGTCGTCTGGTGTTGCTTTTCAGCGTGAGTGAAGAAGAGATACAACTCTCAAGCTGTGGAGGAACAACCTTAAACTTTTCGAACAACTTTAAGATTTGTTTCAGTGAGAGTGAGAGAAGGTCGTGTAAACTTGGTGCAGTTCTAAAGAAAATAAAAGTGATTAAATAGTCAATGTTTATCTGTGAACATAAAATGGAATTTCAAGAAAAAGCATTTGTGCATGCGGTCAATTATAGTTCTTAGAAAGAAAGTAAATTGGCAAAAATTAGGAGGTCAGATTGCAAAATTGCAATCCGTGTTTGTCTTTTAGAAACAGATAGATGAAGTAATGCATATGGGCCTCAGTCACCTCTGCCTAATATCCCTTAATCTCCTAAAGTCTTCAGCTCATTTCACTTCCCTGTTTTGCTAAATGTTAGTTGTGCCCGTCCTTTGACAGAGTGCAGGTGCTCTCTTTTGAGCGTACGTGCGGTGCATGTGCCCGTCATCACACACCTGCCTCTGCTAGCCATCATCCCCTCTGACAGCTGCCACTAGTCCTGACCTTGGGCATTGTGGGCTACGTGGTTTTGAAGTGATTGACGAATCGTATCCTTTTCATTCATTATTGAAGGGCGGAGATCAAAACCGCGGCACCGGGGATATCACCGTGACAGCCCGGCAGACCAGACAGAGGTAAAGAGAGGGGGAGGAGGAGGAGGAGGGGGGAGGACAGGGGGGAGAAGGAGAAGGTCATCCGAGCACATAAGTGCAGGTGAGGGTGAGGAAAGGGGAAGGGCACAGGGAGCTGGAAAGTTGGGAACGGAAGGTGGAGCATCCTAAACAGCACCGTCGCCTGGTTTTTCTTTTAGCATTCGTTCAGAGCTCCTGAGGCTCAGTCTGTGTCCGGCTCTCTGCTCACAAAAGGCTCCACACATCCAAAAATAATATATTAAAGCCAACATTCACATGAACGCCAATGTCCTAATCCAAATCTAGTGGTTAGAAGAGTTTAAAATAGACTACCGGGATGAAAGAGATCTTTCTACTTAGACACTCAAATACAAAAAGTGCAACTACAAAGCATACCTTTACACCTGAAAAAGGTTCTGACTGTCTGACGTCACTCAATAAAAGCAGATATATCAGTGGAATAAAGCCCGCAGGGAAACACTGACGTCAGTGCGGGTGACGAGTCATTTTTGCTCCGATCATTTATACTGGTGCCAAAAAGAAAAATTCAGCCACGGACCAGAAGCACGTCTCTAGTGTCCATCCTCGCCCCACACTCTGAACTTTGTCCCACAGTCTTCATTCTTTCATCTTCCCTTCCAGTCCTTTAGGAAAAATCTGCCTTCATCAGTCTCCAGCATCCTGGCCCTGCGCTCACCTCCGTTTTTCTTTTCATCTCCACCCTTTAGCATTGATTCGAAGCCGGACTGAAGCGTAGCTCTCCGTTCCAAAAAAAGGAGTGCATGTTATGTCCACTGGCTATGCGTGTAAGCGGTTACCTGTGTGGGCGGCTTTTAAGTCCAGGTAGAGTCAAAAATAAATTTGTGTTGTGAGTTTGTCAAACCACGGAAAAATGTGTTATTAACCACACAGCCAAAGGTGATTGGCAACTATATGAAATCAGATTTGAAAATCTGCTGATAACACGCCCACACACGTGGATGAGGGTCAATTACATATGTACAGCTGCAGTATTTACCACATGTTGGCCAGCTCACTACTGAGCATTACTTTTGCAGCCTGGGGGGGAAGAAAAAAAAAGATTTCATAGGGCCCTGTAGTATATTTATAGTGTAACGGGAGAGGTTATCAAGCCATGATTTCAGGCCTCTGCACGGTGGTGTGGTGGGGTCCACGTTCAATTCCCGGGCTAGACGGGCCTTGTGTGGAGTTTGCATGTTCTCCCCGTGTCAGGGTTCTCTCCGGGTTCTCCGGCTTCCCCCCACAGTCCAACGACATGCAGCTTAGGTTGATTGACAGCTCTAAATTGCCCGTATGTGTGGATGTGAGCGTGAATGGCTGTCTGTCTAAATACGTCAGCCCTGTGATAGTCGGGAGACCCGTCCTGGGTGAACCCTGCCTTTTGTCCAGTGACAGCTGGGATCGGCTCCAGCAACCATCGCGACCGTGACCAGGATAAGAGGCGCAATGTTTTTAACATGTTTTCAGGAAATATTTTCTAACGTCTGTAATAAATCTCAGATTTTACTTTCACCAAATTTTAAGTTTCACTCCTCCCAACCTGCTCCTCTCACTAACTCAATCACTGGCGGTGTCCATCTGCCCTTTTCTTCACACATTTCAACTAATTTGTTGCTGTCGGGTACGTGGGAGGCGTTTCGGGTGTGTGTGTGTGTGTGTGTGTGTGTGTGTGTGTGTGTGTGTGTGTGTGTGTGTGTGTGTGTGTGTGTGTGTGTGTGTGTGTGTGTGTGTGTGTGTGTGTGTGTGTGTGTGCCTGATTGTGCATGAGTCCATATGCTCGGTGAACTCTAGTATGTGTGAGAAAATGTGGATGTTTACTTCCTCCCTTCCACAGTGACAGCATCTGCCACCAACTGCAACACACAGAGAGTCTCTAGTCGTCTCCTGCACTCTCCCAACTACCCCCTCCCTCCCTCCCTCCCTCCCTCCCTCCTGAGACAAGGGCGGCTCAGTGACACACCGTTTGAAGGGCAGACTCCGTCTCGGTAAACGTTTCTCTTACAGACTTAAATTAATTCAATAAGACTGAGTAATGTCCTTGCAAAGAAGCGATATGACTTTCTTTTTCCGAGTGTTTACTAACTTCCACGTCTATACTCGGAAAGCGAGAGCTGAGGCGCAAATATAGGCGCACGAAGAAGGTCAGACACAAACCTAGCGCAGCGCAGATGTTTCCAGTTATAGCAAACAAAGTCGACTGATAATGACTAAGAGAGCGCAGACAGATAAGTGTTTGAGGTGTACACGCTCGTTGTTTGCAGAATCATTTATTGTTTTTCGCTTTCCGATTTCTCCGTGTGTGTGTGTGTGTGTGTGTGTGTGTGTGTGTGTGTGTGTGTGTGTGTGTGTGTGTGTGTGCTGATGGAGCGGGAGCGGGTATTTTTAGATTTCGTTTGGGTGAATATTTATGTGACGCTTGCCGGGAATGTTTTAAAGAGACGGTTGTTGAAAATACCTTTAATTATCTTGCTGTCACAAATACTCTCTGAGGCAGACTTGAGTTGCGCTTGTTTGCAGGTACACTTTCTTCATATTCACCGAAAAAAAAAAGACATTAATAGCAGTAGTCGTCCCAGTTTAACAAGCAGGCTGGTGGGCGAGTCACTCATTACTTTCTCTTAGTTTTTCCCCCCTCCATCAAGTAAATATGATGTATGACTGAAGTTCGTTGCACAGCAGGCACACACCACATGCTTCTAGCTACCTGCAGCTTTTCTTCTGATATCTAGAACTAATATTCACTACAAGACTCAAGACTGAACCTGGTAAATTCCAGTGGGGAATATGAACCTTTTCAGGGCTAACTGAACAAATTTTAGGCCACGGGCTTGAGAGGAAAAATAAAACTGCTTCTCAAAAGTGTCAACAGACTGACAGACAAGAAGACGGTCATCGGGACATAATTCAAACAGGATAACCCGTTTATACTCATGCATAACCTGCGTTCATGTCAGGGACACTGTTAATCTATGTGTTTGTGTGTGTGTGTGTGTGTGTGTGTGTGTGTGTGTGTGTGTGTGTGTGTGTGTGTGTGTGTGTGTGTGTGTGTGTGTGTGTGTGTAATGAATGAGTTGGTGAATCACAGGATGGAAATAACACAGCAAGCCAACATGATTACACAGTGACTTGTTTTCTTGTCTATTTCCAAATCTTTCCAAAAATGCTCCTCAATTTTTTTGACAGCGGATTCACTACTCTGTGCTATTTGAAAGTGCATGATAAGTGAAATTAAGTCATTTTATACGCTTCTTCTGGTGTGGAAATGGAAAATGTGTCACAAAACAAATGATTCCACAAGCAGCGTGACCGTGGATCTGCGAACAAAAACACACAGAGAGGACGGGGTCACCTTGGGGAAATGGTCATGAGAGAGAGAAAACTCGAGTTTGGAGCAGAAACCTTGAAGAGATTAAAAAAAAAAAAAAATACAATTACAAAAGCTTTTTCCCCGTAGCTAACGGCGGATACTGCAACAACCCTCCACCTCCCACCCCCATGTAGGTGAGGGACAAGAGAGGGTGAAAGAGAGAGATGTTTGAAAACTTCAAAGCTACTCAGGAATTCAAAGTTCAGAGTTTCATCTCCTTGAGTCTTCTTGCAATTTGTGAGTCAATGCGGGGAGATGTGTGTGTGTGTGTGTGTGTGTGTGTGTGTGTGTGTGTGTGTGTGTGTGTGTGTGTGTGTGTGTGTGTGTGTGTGTGTGTGTGTGTGTGTGTGTGTGTGTGTGTGTGTGTCTATTCATGCGAGTGTGTGCAGAATGGTAAAGCAATGCCTTGGTAAAGCAATGGTAAAGATCACGTAGGTATCCTGCAGTACACATACCAGCTTGTGGATTTAAAAATATGCTAGTTAGACACTGAAAGCCTGTGAGAGATGTATAGAGAGTATAGAGACAGTCTTCGGTGTTCCTTGTTCTTTATAGTCCGGCTCAGTTTGAAGTGCAGATAAAAAGACAAGTGGTTTCCGACCAGCACTCTCCTCTCTCGCTCGCTCTCTTTCCCCCTCACTTCATCCAATGCCCTCTCGCTTCTCTTCGATTTCCTCCTCCTCCTCCTACCCTCACCCTCCCTCTCCTCTTTGCGTCTTCACCTGAGCGTGCTGCACCCGTCGTCTCCACCCGTCCCCCGTCCCCCCCCCCCCCGTCTCTCATTCTCTCTCTCTCGTGCTGTCATTTAGCGTTTGCGGCCCGATGATTAAGCGCTCCATCATGCCCCCTCTCAACCACGCAGTCAGCACTTTCCATTTATTCACTCCTTCATTTCGATCTCACCATCTCTCTTCATTTCCTTCCCTTTCTTATTATTCATATCTGCCTTTATGGTGGTGATGGTGACCAAAAAAAGTGAGCGCCGAAATAATCCCGTACCTGTGAAGCACAGGGTGCAGGAATATCAACAAGTGTTCTCAGACCCTCGCCAGGAGAAGAATGTTTAACACTAAGACACATTCACAGACACAGCTAATCTATCTTCTGTTTCAGCCGCACAAAACAAATTGGCGCGGGTCAAGACCTGCTTTTCCTTTAGTCCTGATGAGATAAACAAGCGCTCTGTCTTCCTCAACCTCTCTCTCTCTCTCTCTCTCTCTCTCCCGCCCCGGTAACGTCGCATGGCTGTATTAAACGTGACACTCTCGTTAATCCACATTCAGTCGGCCACTGCATTTTCCTGAACGCACCATCCAGGTATACAGACCTGAGGCAGCAGAGCTCATGAATAGCTAATGGCAAAGACACAACAACACTCCCGATTCACAGAAAATGGCTTTCACGCCATCAACTCCACTATTGGCTGCCAGTCGAGGGGGAGACGGGGGGTGGGGGGGAGACGGGAGATTGATTGAACATAAAGGGTGAGAGAGTAAAGCGATATGTGTCTGGGAGAGAGAATAATTGTGAATGTGTGTGTGAGAGATAGAAGCGATGTGTGCGAGCTTGAGCAAAAGAGAAGAGGAGAAATGGAACATATTATATGAAGTTATTGGAAAGCAAAAGCAAAAGTAATTTCACACACACAGCCCATCTGCCAGTACGTCTGAAAGGCTTATCTGCACGCATGATTACTAAACCTGATAAACGACACATACAACGGTCCTCTCCTCCCGCTCACAACCACACAACAACACGTTTTTTTTTTGTGGTTTGTGTGTAACGATAAAACAATGTTTATGGCAAAGATGGCTTGGAGGGGAAGGGGAGGGGCCTGAGCTACTGTGGCCAAAAGAAAAGAAGGAAGTAACATATTTCCAGCCTAATCTGTATACACTGTTGACAGAAGAACTCATCAGATATTTTACTTTAAGGCAGAATGGTAAGGGTTTCTTAAAAAACTAAACAAAAAAAACAACAACATATAGAATATTCTGCTGTATTCGGGACGTTTCTGGGCGCCAACCTCTACAAAAATTCCGTGTAAGTCTCTGGGAGTGACGAGACCTGTCAATCACGGTAGGCCCGCCCTAAAAAAGACTCCTCTTCTTGGTCTATTTCACTCCAAACTGGACTATAATTTACTAAATTAACATCACGCTGTTTTGAAAAAGACTTAAAACTAGTGATTTAGATCATAAACTCATGTTTACAATGTTTACTGAGGTAGTAATAAATCAAGTGAGAAGTAGGGTCATTTTCTCATTGACATCTATACGATCTGACTTCTTTTTGCAACCAGAGGTGTCGCCCCCTGCTGGTCAGTAGAGAGAATGCAAGTTGTAAGACACTTCCGCATTAGCTCCACTCAGAAGAACCAGAGGTTGCCGCCTAGCCAAAACGCAGATATGTTAAAGAAAGCAACAGCTAAGAGTGACAATCATTTTGTTAAACACTGACGTTGACCAATCAACACTAAAAAAGGGAATTATCATTTTCAAAAGCGCTGTAGTATATTAAGTAAATAAGCATTTTAATGGTTAATCGGAGTGAGCTATCAGGAATAAACGGTGGATGTTTATTCAAGGCAGAGAGCAAAACAAACAGGCAAACTGGCAGCTGAAATACTGCAACAACTGCTATCGTTACTGGAGGCCTCTTTGCATACAAACTCCAAATATCACTTTGATAAAGTCTTGGTCTAATTAATCAAACTAATCAGCAGGGGGGCTGGCAGCTCGTCCTCCCGGCCCTGCAGTCTCTCTCCCCGGCTGGGGCTCTGCAGCAGTTTCCTCACTGTGGAGAGCCGCTATTGGCTCAGGAGGTTTTTCCTGCATATTAAAACGCGTCTACAACACCTAAGGCAAAAAAGTTGGAACACTGTAACTGCCTCCTCCATAATATGAGTTAAATACTTTAAACTTCCTGGGACCACACAGGGTGTACAGGCTTTAAGAGAAAGTCCAGCTTTCATACAAGAGTGAAAAAGTACTCCGGTTCCCGAACCACTTCACAGAAATGATGCAAGACTGGCCTTGTGCAAAAATGTAACATTTGCTATATACATCAGTTAGGAAAATACTAAATGCAACAGTTATAATGGTCCAGGAAGTCTAAATAAGGTGTCCTTGGGAAAACAATCCTGGGAATGTGTGCATATTCCCTCACGAGCATGGCATACGGTGTGCTGATGAAATACATCATGCGTAAGACTAAACATCCTCAGAATGTTTATACCTTGTTTTTAGAAATTTGTCTAACAAGCATTATAATTGACTATAAAAGCCACCAGACATCTCAAGTACATAATTGTGTTGAAAAATTGCCGGCAAACACTTAAACAAACCATTTAAAATCATGATTTCTGAATGTTTTGAAGTAGACTGGGGGTTGAGTTGTTGGGTCATGAAACACAAAGCACAAAGGTCTAAAGCTCTTCAAACTCTCCGTGTTAATGAAAGTGTGCACAATTAAATGTGCATGACTTTCATATACATATATATATTATATTATGTTTTAATCTCCCCTGGTTTACATAAAGAAATGTTATTTTGGATTGTGATAGACAGTTAGAGTTTCACGTAAAAGCGAATAATACTTCTAATATCAAGCAAATAGGAACATATAAGCCTTCGTGTGATTGTGATACTGTCTTTTGTGCCTGAATTTTCATGGCTGCAGCTTGCTTTCAAGGAGGTCAAACAGGTTCCAAAAGAATAGTTCATTCACACATTCAATTTATTCATTACATTAGTTGAGATGTTAAATGATGAGGTGAAAGACAGACATTCATGGCCATGTCACGCCATTCTATCTTTCCTCAAAGAAAAATATACACTTGATGTGGAGTCGCACAACCTATGCACTGGTAACTTTTTAGAGAACCTTCATCTCTCCTGGGATCTGGTTTTTAGCAGGCCGTGGCATATAAAGCAGGAATGTCGCAATCACTCTTGTGCTGTGTGGGTGCTGAAGGCATAGCCATGGTGACAGGGACAACATTTTCATTTCGCACAAAAAAAAACAAAAAGGCAGACAAATTCAGCTCCTCCCAAAATGATTTTTTTTCTTCCTTATCGAGACTCACAAAATGTCAACCCAGTATTCATTCCCACATATAGGCCTGCAACAGCATATGTCACAAAGAGACAAAGGCTGATGGGGTTTTTTTCCCAGAAGGATGCAGTGACTCTAATTCTACATTTGTCCAGTACAATTATAGAACATATAAATAAACAGCAACCTCACTTGGAATCGGGTCAGCTGCCCAATTACCAACCCAACTACTGCATGGTCCCGGCTTGTTTACTGAGCTGACTTCTAGATCCCATTTCCCCCTGTTATCAACATGCAATCTATTACTGGATGTCTTATCTGGACAGGCATGTTAATGATAATTGTAAATATGCTATCTGGTTGCTATCCGACTACTCTGTGAAAAGATCCCATCTGGGAATGAAACAATATGGATATTTTATACAACCTTTATAGTGAGAAGAAAAACACGCCGGTTACAGACGATAAGAACGTACCGAGTCTAGCGGCTGATGGCGACGTCGCAGGGCGGTAACACCCATCCTCTGGTTTCCTCTCAGGCGAACACTGCTACCTCTGACAGCACTGTTGAAGTCGTTTGCACTGTTAGCCGTGTGGAGGCAGCACATATGCTCTAAACTTCTAATTTAGCATCGTTAAGAAGAGCAAACGTTTGCACAGCAGTAAGTGCGTAGGAGAATAACTAAGGAAGACAATAAAGAACCCCCAACCTTGCACACTGTCTTCTTCACTTGCATTAGGGGTATTTAGTGACAACGCTTCAGTACACAGACCTTCATCAGGTTACCTGATAGCTGATGTCCTGATGAAGGTCACCTGATAAAGGTCTTAGTACCAAAATGTTCGTTGTCACTAAATACCCCTAATGCAACTGAAGAAGACAGCGTGCGGGAGTTATTTTGTTCTGAATTCATCATCGTTTAAAATAGAAAAAGGCCACTTTTAAAGCTTTTAAGTTCGCCTGTTCCTCTGTTAGTTCCTTCTTCGGAAATAGTGGTGGAGAACACCAGGATCAATTGCAAGGAGTTGAGTTTTCCTTTAACAAATGTTGTGTTAACTGCATGCTGCTGTGTGACAAATCAACTCTAAAAACAATATGTGGCAAAAATAAAGATTTTGCGAGCCATCATCAGGCAGCTGTAGGAAGCACTCGCGTGGCCACCGCACCTGCAGAAGAAGGCCAACTCTTCTCTGACCTCTACACAGCAGCTCCCTGAGCAGCAATATCCCACGGCCGCCCCTCGGGACAGCACAGCAGAGACAGGTAATAAGCAGCAATCTAACTGTGAATGTTGGAGTGCAGGCGGGACAGAGATAGATGGTACAGTAGAAATACATCTCCCAAACACACCTAACCCCTCACATACACACACATAAACACACACACACACATGCTGTCCCGCACACACAAGCACACTTGGTTATAAAAGCTGTACTGGGAGGATGTATTGCTGAGTGCAGCCTAATTGGAACATTCATTATTGTTACACTGAATCACAGCATTGTCCCTGATACTATTGATCCTTGAAATGTGTTTGAGGGTGTGTGTGTGTGTGTGTGTGTGTGTGTGTGTGTGTGTGTGTGTGTGTGTGTGTGTGTGTGTGTGTGTGCGTGTGTGTGCGTGTTTGTCTGGTTTGTGTTTCCAGGCACATCTTTATGGCCAAACCTCAATCACTAAACAGCTACTTCTCAGCTCTTTTGATCCGACTCTTGACTTTGACCTTTCGGACTGCTTTCAATCAGGTCCTCACCGTCATGACTGCCTGACACACCCGGGCACTTATCAGAGCCTTTCTGTCTCACATGAGCAACACACACACACACACACACACACACACACACACACACACACACACACACACACACACACACACACACACACACACACACACACAGTCGTAGTGTGACAGGTCCTGTCTCCAGTTGACAGGGTTTTATATCAGCAAAGACATCAAGCCGCCCACCAAAGCCCCCCTCCTCCCTCCCCCCCCCTTGACCCTACGACCACGCCATGATGAGAGATGGGACAATCTGCTCTGTGACAGCTCCACTCATACAATGTAATACACACACACACACACACACACACACACACACACACACACACACACACACACACACACACACACACACACGCACACACACACACATCCCTAAGACATTCTCATTGTCTGAACACAAAATGATAGAGGGTAAGGCTCCATTTAATGCATGCCTGCATGGTGTGAATGTTTGTGGATATCATAGGAACACATGCCCGCACTTGATTATGAGTGTGTGTATGTGTGTGTGTGTGTGTGTGTGTGTGTGTGTGTGTGTGTGTGTGTGTGTGTGTGTGTGTGTGTGTGTGTGTGGCAGCCTCTTAACTGAAGGCTTTGTTAAACTCTTGTTCATCATAACTGTGATGCTCTAGCCCGAGGGCTTAGCGGCATAAAGCAATTTCCCTCTCGTTACACCAGGCGTATATTAACCTCCAAAAACCGTCAGACACACAAACAGTGACTCAGACACACACACACACACACACACACACACACACACACACACACACACACACGCTGCTCTCTTGCCATTTATCTGTCGTGTCAAGAATAGCAGGGACTATTCTCTTGAGTCGGTTATTTATAATGCTGTGTGCTCCCTCATCGGCTTGATAGTCTACTGAGTAAGATCTGTCTTTCACTGCAGGCTTTGTGAAGGCTGCTTCTGAACAGCGAGCGAACACAAAGTCAGACTCCAGAGAGCGTTAGAGGCGGCGTTAACCCACCTGTCCCGCTACGCTGCCGTGTCCCACGTCGTTTAGGCCCTACTTTTGCTTTCAGAACCATCCTACTTTGTTATACTGTCAAATCATTAAGGAAACAAACTATGCTGGTTGGTGGTATCTCACCCCAAGGCTGTTCTGTACTATAATTTTTTTTAAATAATGGACATTTGAAGCAAAGGGGAACCTTTCTCTGACTCAGTGAGTCTATTGAAAGTGGCCTAATACGGCGTAGCTTGAGCTTGATTCAACTCGGTTCACAGCAGCTTTAATAGCAGTTCAGGTCTGCAAACCTATTCCATCCACAGCTTTATAAAAAAAGAATATATAGCTCTCATTTACACACTCGGCTTCATATTTATTAGTCCCAACACTCGTTGCATTTATCCATCCCCGTGGATCTATGAAGGAGTGATTATGTACTCTGCCTCTTCTTCCTCTCACTGTTGCTTTTTTCTACTGTGGAATGTCTTTAATGCTTGTTTTCTTTTTATTCTTTTGTCATTATTTCCAACAACATCGCCCTCCCACCTTTTACCTTTCCCTTTCGCCATCTGCTTCCTGTCCATCTTATGTCTGTTCATTTACTCAGGATGGACTGTGGAATTATCGGCGTACAACATCTGATGAGCGAATAACACACAAGCGTGATGGAATGGAGAGGTCGGGTTAAAGAATGTGATGTGAAGATGGAAAGGCAAGAAGAGAGGAGAGGGAAGGAATGGAGGAGAGCTGTCTGAGTTAGAATCAGAGAGGCAATTAAAGAGCAACATGCAGGTTTAGTTTCATTCATGCTTAATGAATAAGTTCTCACTTTTCACCATATTTCATCATGGTAAGTTATTGTGTATGTGCAGGACGCAAAAAATGTCAGCTTTTCATGACATTGTGCAGTTTCCTAACAAGAAAAGGGCCTGTGTGCTTTTTGCACAATCAATTTCATGTGGTGTAATGTTAATGTTGGTGTGTTGTACGTTTTTGGGAGATACTGCAACTAATGAAGAGATGCAGAACTTGTGGACCCAGGACTTTTTGTTATTTCTTCATAAAATCTAGTTTCTACACATTGATTCATTGGGGTTGCCAACCTGCAAGTTGCTCTTCAAGGCAAACATTTTAGCATTAATATACATATGTATGTATAAAACAGGAAATAGTGAGGGTTTGGTTGGGAAAAGTGAGAAACAAAAAGAGGGTGGTGAGTAGCACCAAGAAGGCGAGTGGAGAGGAAAAAGTCTGGACGCTGATTGGACATCCAATCAGCAGGTTCCACATTAATGCCACTACATCCCTTGAATAAAGAAACGAGATGCAATTTGAGAGCGGGCAGGAAAACAGTTTTAATTGGGGTCATCTAATGTATGTGTGAATGTACCTTTGCATGTTGAGGTTTTTCTGTGTATGTGTGCTCGTGCAGATAATGGCTGTGCCTCCATCATCAGAATAGAGCTGACTGGTCCGTGTGCAGCTGCATGTGCATGAAGAAAAAAAGAAAAGCAGAGAGAAAGCTAAAGATGCAAAGACTACTATTGATACAGATCAGTGATTTTGTTTTGTTTGTTTTGTTGATTGTGTTGGTTATTTGTATAATCATTTAAGTCAAATATTAAGGAAAATGCTTATTTTCTTTGGCTGATTCAAGCGTTTTATTTTTTAATGATGTACTGCTCTTATCTGTGTTTTCATCAAAATCTTTATATTTTCATCTTTTGGACTGGTGATTGGACAAAATGGGCAACGTTACACTGGAGCATGGGAGATTGTGATTTCAGTATCATTTGACCAGTACAGATGAATTCATAATGAAATCAAGAGTATAAAGCCATGTTACAATACATTCTGAGGGGGCCATAAATGTCTGTACCAAATGTCATGTGAATCCATCCAACTGTTTTTGAGACACTTCACTTCATGTCAACCTTGAGGTGGCACATGGATCACCAACGTCGGTGAGATTCCTCCTCTGGGGACCATGAATGTCTGTACAAGACTTTGTGGGAATCCATCCAATAGTTATTCAGCTGTTGACAGCCCGTCTTTGCCAACCCTAACGCTGCACCGCCTCAGCTGTGTGAGTTACAAAGCAACAGAAAACGTAAGATAGAATAAATACAGTTTTCAGTTGGATTCTAATGACTCATACAGAACATTATTGCTGTTCATCATTTTTTTCCAGGCAAGAGACAAGTTGAGACAAATTGAGCAAGAGTACAAAGAAAAATAACAGCAAAAGACAGGGAGAAAGAAACACAAAGAACGCATTATGTGTTACTCTGTGAATGATTCAGGATGTTAGTTCAGGCTACCAGTGACTCTGGATTTGGCTCCGTGCCTCTTATATTCAGGAAACAGGAAATGAGCGTATAATCGTCTGTGACTCCCCTAGCTCATGTAACACCTGGTGTGACCTTCACTTACGGCCCCACAAACTCTGGATCCCCACCATGTTGCTCCAGCCAGCGGACCATGTGATGTCAGAGACGGGACACACCTTGGAGAACAACACCAGCACTCTCTTCTCAAACACTGGAGGGTTTTGATTCAGGGAAAACTGTGACCTTTTTACTTTTTCTGCCTCCCAATCCTCCTCCTCCTCTCTCCTCCACCGATCCATTCATCACACAGACAGGCAGTGTGTTTTAACTGGTGCTCGGTGTCACTACGGCAGACTGTTTGAGTGGAGGAGGAGGTAGATAAAGGGAGGCGGAGGAGAAGGTGAGTAAGTGATGAGAGATAGGGGGGGGGAGGCGTGGTGAGAGGTCAGACTGCGCAGACACAACAGAGATAAGCCTCGGTGGAACAAAAGGGAGCTCAAATGACGACTTGCACGTTAATATTTCATACATGCTTTCCTTCTTTCCCGTCCTTTGGTTTGTCTGGTGTCACTTTAAATCAATGGCCGCTTTGATCGCTCTAATTCTTTTTGTAACAAGACGTCAGTTATTGTTAGGGGGCTTTTGTTGTTCTATCAAGACGGACTTTTAACAAAATTATCCTTTCAGCTCAGCCTTGAGATGAAACACATCATAAAAAAAAACCCCATTGATGGCATTTTATTTTAAGTTTTTTATAAAAATGTATACAAGATGAATTTAGAGAAGTACAACTGCAACATCGTATGCATGTGTGGGTGTATATGTGTATGTTACCTGCTGTGCATACTCTCATGCAAGGAAAAATGTAATTTCCACCAAGTCCTATGTGACTCATTCAACCCTGCACCAATGACTCTCCTCTGCCATTTTGTGTGGTGTGTTTATGTGTGTGTGCTTGTGTTTGTGTGTGTGTGTGTGTGTGTGTGTGTGTGTGTGTGTGTGTGTGTGTGTGTGTGTGTGTGTGTGTGTGTGTGTGTGTGTGTGTGTGTGTGTGTGTGTGTGTGTAGGGATTCCAATTTGCTGTGAAATCTGACAGCCGCTCTCTAATTCCCACAGAAGGCCGAGTAGTGGGTTAGGAGGGAATTACTACTGTTACATACCCGCCAAGCTGATTACCTATCGACTGGTCTAAACATTCTGGCAAAGCTACACTATTGCTGCTTGTGTGGTGTGTGTGTGTGTGTGTGTGTGTGTGTGTGTGTGTGTGTGTGTGTGTGTGTGTGTGTGTAATAGACACTCCTGCATGAGACAGAGTTATCTGTGACAATCAAATTCTACCTGTCTTACTATCCTTATCTGTTTGTTTTTAGATATAAACAAACACATTCTCACACACACACACACACACACACACACACACACACACACACACACACACACACACACACACACACACACACACACACACACACACCGACCAAGCACACATTCAGCCATTTACCTGGTGGCTTTATTAGGACTGATTGGCCAGGCAGCATTGCAGCCACAGCGATCAATACAGTGACGGGAGGATGACATCACAGTGTGAGATGAACCCGGGTTAAACACTTATCGGTCCAATCAGCTGCTCAGCTGGAACTAATGGCCTCATCCCTAATAGCAAAGGCAGCCGAGTATAGGTTTCAGCTCTCAAAGCAAGACGCTGAAACACATGCGGGTCACTTTTTATCTCGTCATTCTTAACCCTCCTCCAGCAGATAATCTCTCAAAATTAGTTTCTTTTCAACTCCTTTCCCCGCATGAATAGCCGATTGTCAGCTTGTAAAATTGAGCCAAAGGTGTGCTTCAGGTACAAAAGGGATAATGGCTTTCATCTGAAGACAAAATGGATTTTAAATTAAATTTGACCCGTAAGAAAGTAGTGGGACGAAGAGCAATGATCAAAACAAGAGTGACATGAAGCTGCATATGTAGTGATTATGAAGTAAATATCACGAGTCAGGGTTTTGAAAACAGTACCATGACATTTACTGATACATTACACACTGATGGGCTTTGTACAATGTCACTCCCTATATATATATATAAATATATATGCGCATATATGAATGACGCAATACGACACTAATGAATTGAAAGGCCAAATTACCGCTTACTATAGAGTGGTCTAATGAGTGGGAGTAGTGAGTGAGGGAAAGAGGGAGTGATATGATATGTTCCCAGGAGGATTCTTCTAGAAATAATAAAATAATCACTAGTTAAGCACCCATGAAAATATGAACGTGGGTGTAAATAAGACTCCTCACAAGAAACCATGGAAACCTCATCAACAAGTGACGGTAAAAGTGGTGCATTTCTTATTACATTTGACTGTATCCCTTAATGTTTAATTACTCAACTTTACTTTAAATACTTTTATCAAACATTGCTCCAGACATTTTCACACTGTGAGAAGCATGAAGAAGCACCTTTTGTCGATAGCATCGTATATTTAAAATAGCGTGTTACTGGAATCCTTTGTGTTTAAACATTAGAGATTTCACACAGAGGCTGCAACCAATATGTCAACATTATGTTTTGATGGTTTTTAAGAAGTAGCTCTGGTTGTCAAAAGCAAAAGCAGCATGTGCATACATTCAGTATACCTTCAGTAGTTGTGTAGCACTAACACTTATTTATGGAGAGCAAACCTATTCTGCTAATGTTAGCTCCACAGGTTTTAACGTAGAAAAGTAACATTTGAAAAGCGTTTATCTCCTTCCAGCATCTCCAGCTAACAAGTATCACTATTACACAACCTTGTGAATAGCTTCGAATCCACAAAACCAGCCTGAAAATGAAGAAAATCTGATACGATTGCATGAGAGTCAATGGAGCAGATGTACTTAGTTGTCGGACCCTGGTAGGAGCCGGCTGATGCTAAGCTATGATTCGCCAGTCTGTGTTAACGGGGCGGGACTTAGCGAAGGGTCAATTGGCAGCCAGCAAAGCAAACAAGGAATACCAAGAATGTACGTTACATGTTGTTACTACTGTTCAATCGCAATTAACTGAAGACAAGAGTGACAAAGTGCAAACGACACTGACCATGAGAGCTGGTGATGTAATTACTATCTGAGTGACTAATTAGACAAGAACAAAGCCTTCCCTACTTACAGTAAACGAAGTACAAGCGTAATGAATGACAAACCACACAAACAAAACAAAAACTAGACAAGAGAGTAAGAGCGTTAAAAAAAAAAAAAACAGGAGGGAGTGAGAGATGAGCAGGGAGAAAGATGTGCATTAGCAAGCAGTGAATTAACAGGGAGCAAAAGCCCTTCCATTGCTCTGATTGTATTACCCATTATGAGCATTTCCCTAACACAAAAACACAACTTATTGCAGCATTAGCATTTAGTACTAAATGGACTGATGAACTGCAAAAAAAAACAGAAAGGAAAACAAGAGACGGCGGGTCAGGCAAAACACCATTCCAGCCCTGGACAGCATGGGTGATGGGGGGGGGGAGACGGAGAGGGGGGGGAGAGGGAGTGCGGGCTAGAGGTGGAGGGCAGACAAACGCGTTGCTTTTAAAAAGGTTAAAAAAATAAACCTTTTCATTCAGAAGTCATCTCACACACACACACACACACACACACACAACTGTGTCCAAGCAGAGACACAAACGCATGCGCCCCCTCGATTCAATCAAAGCAGCTGCCATTACGGTGGCAACACGCAATGAATCATGGGATTGATGATGCGCCCTTGCAAGGGGACAAGTAATTTCTACTGCCCAGGAGATGAAGGGAGGAAGGAATGGGTGTGGAGAGCGAGGGAGAGACGGAAAAGAGGTAGAAGGGAGAACGAGGAGGGTTAACAGAATGAGTGGTATCGTCTGAGAGCCAAGAGTCAGCCCTCCTCCTCCTCCTCCTCCTCCTCCTCCGCCCTAAGTCCCGCCCTCATCGACCCGCTAACAAGAGCACAGAACCCCCTGAATGGCAGAGAGGAAGGAGTGGTGGACGAGGCTTATTGCAGACGAGAGCTCCACGCATCATTCACACTATTTCTCCAACAGTGTGTGTGTGTGTGTGTGTGTGTGTGTGTGTGTGTGTGTGTGTGTGTGTGTGTGTGTGTGTGTGTGTGTGTGTGTGTGTTGTGACTGTGTGTTCGGGAAGGGGTGGAATGCACAACTGTGAACAAAAAGACAAACTTTCCCTGTCTTCGTCTTTCTGTAGCGAGAGAAATGAGAATTCAACACCGCACCATTGAATCCTCTTATATATTCAGACCAATATCTCCCTATTTCACACAAGCAAAAAACACACACACACACACACACACACACACACACACACACACACACACACACACACACACACACACACACGCACACGCACACACACACACACACACACACTCAGGGTATTAAATCCTCTTTCCTTCAATCCCAGAGAGCAGGCCCGTACCATCCTCTGCGGATTAGTGTGAGAGATGGAGAGAGAAGAAAAGGTGAGAACGACGAGACCAAAAAGAATAGACAGAGACAGAGGGAAACAAGAGAGGAGGAAGGAGGCCGCCAAACAAGGCAGGGTGGAAGGAGATGCGGGGGGGAGAAAGGGAGATTGAGGGGAGGTCAAACAAGAGGAGAACAAAACCGAAGAAATAGATAGAAAAAAGATTGAAAAAGAAGCTGCGGAGAGAGTTGTGTCACAGAATGTACAAAGAAAAGAACACCAGCTGGTACATGGAGTATGTGAGTCTTTGTGAGTCTTTGGCTGCAGCTAATGATTAGACTCATTACAGAGGAATCCATCAATGATGAATACTATTACCTGATCCTATCTTTATGTCAATAATCATCACAGAGCAATAAGAGATGTCTTCAAACTCCAAAAGTATTCAGTAAGCTTGTGTAAAAGTTGAACATTTCCACTCCATAAATATCTCTCTATAAAGAAATGACTGACAAGCTCAAAAGCACTATTTCCCTCCGACCACATACTCACACAATAATGAAAAAAAAATTGCTAACAATATTCCAAAGAGGTAATGTATCATACCGATGCCTTTCCATCGACACACCCACACACACCAATACCCGGTGAATAATGTTGGGTAACAGACGATGAGAGCCGTCTCTCTCTCTCTCTCTCTCTCTCTCTCTCTCTCTCTCTCTCTCTGCTCTCCGTCCAGTAATGCACCCTTCATAAAACCCACACACACTCTTCTGCCAAAGCAGTACGCAATGCATTTCAAAATGCACATCAGCACATCCAGTCACACACACACACACACACACACACACACACACACACACACACACACACACACACACACACACACACAAACACTCACGCACATACAGGTGTCAGTGTTGAGAGACTAGAGCTCTCTGCGTAGCCCGAGTCGAGATTACGTCAGCATAAATATCGCACTCAGTTATGGCTGCTATAATTTTTTCCTGCAAACATTTGGCCCACTCACCAGCAAGCAGCAAAAGTCAATACTAATTGCCATTAACATAATGACTGCAAATGAACATTTGGGTCTTCGGGCTTTATGACGCCAGTAAAGCAAAAAATGCCTCAGGAGCCGTCCCCACAATCTCTAATGCCATTTTCCATGAAAATACATCAAATTAACTAGCGAGCTAACAGCATCACTGCAAACACTTTCAGAATAATTCAATAACCGTTTTTGGCCCGAATTTGGTGTGAATGTTTGGACGAAGCTCAGTGACCTTATGCCAGTAAAGTGATCACCGGTACACTCTTCAAAACTGGGCCATAACTCAATAACAATGCTCGTTGTCTCTACATATAATTGTATTGTTGAATGACATTCAACCCCCAAATAAAAAACTTTTTTCTCCGGTCTTTAAAAGAAAAAAGAAATAAGCTCCCATGAGAACTCAGGTTGAACTCTGGGGTGAATTAAGAAAGAAAAAAAAAGAGTTACTTTATCTCGGAGTATTTTACTTGGTCACGCATGAATTGTAAGCTCAAACTAGGTTGACTGCAGCTCCCAAGGAGTTTATATAAAGAGGCCTGAAGTTGCTGCGAAGGTTTGTACCAGATTCTGTCCCAAAAAAAAACAACAATAATGTGTAAACTGCACAGTGTTTATGCTGCAGATGTATTTTATCTTGTTGTAGTATATACTGTATTAAGATCATTCGTTGTGGTTTAAAAATACCTTTTTTTTAATAACTGTAACTTCCAATGTGTCATCTAATTGTTGTACTTACATTAATTCATGTTTAAGACTTGACTGAACTTTCTTTCAAAGTGTTTTGGTGCCCCAAATTGGTAAGACTTAAAACTCTATCTGCCACAGAACTTTCCAGGTTTATGCAATGCAAATGCTGATCATAAAGATGACAGAAATATGAATAATATCATCATGGAATCATAATGGCTGCGGCAGTTCGCGCAGATCCATTCTCTGGATCTCTCCCCGCATAAAACCAGTGAGCTGTGTCAGGACCACCCGCTCCTATCAATCCTCGTATCCTCAGCAGAAAAAACACTGATTGTGGGAAGTATCAGCGGCATCTGCTTCCTTTTAGACGGTTATTCTGCTGTTCAGCAAATGCGTAGCATAAAGAGAAGGAGAGAAAGTCGAGGAGCCGATCGGCCATGACCGCCACCGCGAGTCCGCATCGCTCCTATGTGATGTATTCTTTCAAATCCAACACCTTGAAGACATGCAGCGCGGGTGTGTCAGTGCTAGGCAAAATGAACAAAATGGTGTTTGTTTTATTCATTTGCACTAACACCATTGCAAATATCTTGGCAAATTATAGTGTGAATGCGCTGTGGATATGGACATGTGGGTGGGAAAACACTACCAACATCAACGGATGAACAAAATCCAAATGAATGCCATGTTGCTGGCGGTTTGCCACGTCACTCTCACATGAGCCAAAAACTGTGTAAAAGGGCACTCCACAGAAGAGCACAACCTCTGAGAACACTTCCACTGTCAGGGCTACTTTTTTCTTTGGCATTTAACGACACACACACACACACACACACACACACGCAAGTCTCCCAGGACACGATGAGAGGAGGATATTTGTCAATAGAAATAAGCGTTTCTGTTTACATAAAACTGAAAAAGAGCCTGAATCACTGACTGCTGCATCAACTCCAGCTTTGACTTTGTTCTAGAGTGCTGCACAATTAAGGCTCAAGTCATAAATGCAACAACAAATCCTGACTATGGCAGTTCACAAAGTGTGGAGTCAGAAGGAGAGAGAGTGTCACTTAAAAGCCGGTTGTCATGACTACTCAGCAGCGCAAACACATCACCATAACTTTAAAGCTGGATGTTTCCTAATTGATGATATGCCAATATTTTATGTTGACTCATTTAAAAGTGAAATCATGCTGTACAGTTCATATACAGTGCACAAACTCTTGCGTACACGAGTTCTTGATACTCGGTGTTTCTCCTTAGCTTAGCACTGAGCTGCACAGTAAGAATAATTTGACTCACCTAAGGGAGCAGATGTGTCCAAACAAACAGCACCATCACCAGACAGCAGAGCAGGGGGGGGGAAGCAGGGCAGGAGAGGGGAGAGAGAAGGAGAGACAGAATTAGCCTCATTGCAGTCGTACATTCTCTGCACAATTATTTTTGCATGTTTTCCTCTCGAGGGGCTGTGGAGAGAGACGCTGGAAAGAAAGGATGGCTCCGAATATATATATATATGCGGTATGACACTAGAAACTGAAATACAAGCAAAATGAACAAACACTTTGGATTTGTGGGCCACAGAGCAGGGCTGTATATAAATGCAACACTGTGTGTCTGTCCTCCACCCAACCGCACACATGAACAGATAAAGAAAGGGCCGTAAAATGTCGGTGGCTAAGTGCTTTCTATAGCCGGAAAAGGTCTGAGGGTTGAATTCGTTGTTCATCAGCAACACAGAAGAGAGGAGAGGAGAGGAAATGAGATGGGAGGAGAGGGAACACAAAAGGGGAAGAGAGGAAAGGACAGGGGGGAGAAACCAGAGGAGAGAAGGGGAGAGAAAAACAAGGAAAGGAGCAGAAACAAGAGGGGAAGAGAGGAGATGAGGGGAGAGGAAACAAGAGAAGAAGAAACAAGAGGGGAAGAGAGGAGATGAGGGAAGAGGAAACAAGAGAAGAAGAAACAAGAGGGGAAGAGAGGAGAGGAAGAGAAACGAAACATGAGGTGAGAAGAAAGAAGAATAGAAGAGAGGAGATGAGGGGAGAGGAAACAAGAGGAGAAGAAACAAGAGGGGAAGAGAGGAGAGGAAGGGAGACAAGAGGGAGAGGAAAGAAGAGGAAGAGAGGAGAGGAGGGGATGAGAAGGAGGAGAGAAACAAGGGGAAGGAGATCAGGGGAAGAGGAAACGAGGAGGAGAGAAGAAACAAGAGGGGAAGAGAGGAGATGAGGGAAGAGGAAACAAGAGGAGAAGAAACAAGAGAGGAGATGAGGGAAGAAGAAACAAGAGGAGAAGAAACAAGAGGAGAAGAAACAAGAGGGGAAGAAAGAAGATGAGCGAAGAGGAAACAAGAGAAGAAACAAGAGAGGAAGAGAGAAGATGAGCAAGAGGAAACAAGAGAGAAGAAACAAGAGAGGAAGAGAGAAGATGAGGGGAGAGGAAACGAGGAGGAAATAGAGGATAGGAAACAAGATGAAAGAAGAGGAAAAAAGCAGAGAGGAGAGGAGACAAAACGAGAGGAGGAGAGGAGAGGAAACCAGAAGAAAGAAGAGGAAACAGCATAGAGGAGAACCAAGGATGCACACTTGATTTTGACATATTTCCTCCTGCGGTGTTGTGACAGTGTGTGTGTGTGTGTGTGTGTGTGTGTGTGTGTGTGTGTGTGTGTGTGTGTGTGTGTGTGTGTGTGTGTGTGTGTGTGTGTGTGTGTGTGTGTGTGTGTGTGTGTGTGTGTGTGTGTGTGTGTCAGTGCGTTTTTGGAGTTTTGAGTCTCTCAGTTAGTCCAAAGAGGAGAGATCAAAGTCCGGCCTGCTCACTTATCAGAGCTGCCCATCACTCTCTATTCTCCCGGTACAAACACACTCTGCCTCCTCTCTCTTCCACTCTCTTTCTTAAATGAGACACAAAGTGAAAAACAGGACAGAGGTGTACTACAGACAGAAATGAGACGGGGGAAAATAGTGTGTGTGTGTGTGGGCCATTGTGTGTGTGTGTGTGTGGACCATTGTGTGTGTGTGTGTGTGTGTGTGTGTGTGTGTGTGTGTGTGTGTGTGTGTGTGTGTGTGTGTGTGTGTGTGTGTGTGTGTGTGCCTGCTTGTGCTTGGTGTGTATGGGCTGTGAGCCGCAGCATCTGGGGTTGCCATTTGAGACTACGTCTACTGGGTTTAGAGCCTGGGTTTGGCAATCTGCCAACACATGCCTCACACACTAAGTGAGCTGGAAAATAACACACACACACACACACACACACACACACACACACACACACACACACACACACACACACACACTGGGTCAAACACAAAATGGCAAACACAAAATGGCAAAGACCTTTAAGTCAAATGATGTAGAAGCACAATCTGACAAACGTTAAACACACACACATGCAGAATGCCAACATATTCTGGTTTGTTGAGCATTTGTTTGTTTACCACATAATTCCATATGTGTTCCTTCATAGTCTTCAATATTAATCTACAATGTAGAAAAAAAGAAAGAAAGAAAGCAAGAAAGAAAGAAAGAAAGAAAGAAAGAAAGAAAGAAAGAAAGAAAGAAAAACCATTGAATGAGAAGGTGCGTCCAAACTTTTGACGGGTACTGTACATTTCTGCTAGATCTCAACCTCCCACGATGCAACAGGATAAGGGAGCCAATAATGGGTGCGGGTCCTCCCATAGGTTCAAAGAAATCAAGATTATTATCCTGCCCACATATTGTGTTTGCGTGTGCATCTTTGTGTGTGTGTGTGTGTGTGTGTGTGTGTGTGTGTGTGTGTGTGTGCACCCGTTCACGCATGGTTGGGATCAATGAGGGTGTGGGTTGTGGGTTGTGCAGAGCCCACCTCCACCTATCATAGAGGCCAGCCGCCCTATCCACCCCCCCATATAGCTGTCCTGTCAAGCAAGAAAACAAAAGGGAACGGAGGGTCCTCTCACCGTTTACCTCCTCGTTTACCTCACGCTCCACTGTTTAGAACTCGACAACACGAGAACAAACGGACAAAATGTTGCAAAAAAGCTGACAATTTGATGTATTACTGGTTGCCTGGAACAGATGTGTCTCTAATCACTTTGATTATCTTGTGTTTTGAGTTTATTGCAACTTTCAGCTTCTTTTGCTCCTGTAGCACAAGGATTAAAGTTTGATAGGATAGAAAGAGTAATCACTGTTGGGGAAAAAAAACCATTCCTCTATAATCTCAATGATTGATTATTTTCTAAGGAGTATAAATGAGGCCCCCCAACCTTTAAAAATGTAACTAATACTTGCTGCCACTGTTATTAGACCAGTATGTGAGAGGTTGTTATTACCACACATAGTACTAACATAAGAGAGAGGGGGACAAAGCAAGCCAAACATGTTGGTTGTTGGAAAAAAAAATTGAAGAATAGAAACTGCTGCAATTTGGCAGATTTTGAAGATTGCACCAAAAGCTGAGGCGAAAAAAGAAAATGGAAATACGCATCTCGGAATAAATCACCAGCTAACTGCTGCAAGGATGAAATAACCAGTCAAAAATAGCAATGATAAATTGTCTTTGGGTAAACAGTGAAATACAAAAGGCTCAGTGTGGGAAACCTGACGTGGTGACCAGTGGTAAACAGTGAAATACAAAAGGCTCAGTGTGGGAAACCTGACGTGGTGACACAAAGTAATGTTTGCAATTGAATTCCGATGTCGTTGAGAGACCATATAGAAGAGCGTCACGGGTTCCATGACCCCCGTAACCCCCACCCCTCAACAGCACTATATCTCAAGTTAGCTGCTAACACTCTTTACCGCGGGAAAAATTTGTGGAAGGTTTTTAAAAGGTATCAAATGTTGGATACGGCTCAATCCTAAAATCTATTCCCTATCCTTTGCTCTTTGTTCAAACATAGAAGGCTGACAATTCACTCTTCCTCACTTTCTGTGTTCTATATGCCATCATCCACTCTGCAAATCCTTCCCTCCACCCGTCGGGGGATGACACATGCTCCGTTCAGTTTTTTGCTCCGTCTCCCTCAGTGATCCCAGAGACACAAGAAAGGCACATCTGATCAGACGAGGCGCTGCCCTCTGTCTTCCTCTGTCTTCCTCTGTCTTCCTCTGTCTCTCTCTGTCTTCCTCTGTCTCTCTCTGTCTCTCTCTTTCTCTCACCAGCTGAATTTTGGTTCTTTTCAAATCGCTGTTTTGTTTTTTTGTCTTTATTTTCGAGGATAGAAGTTACACATCCTCACTCAGAAACACACAGAAACAAAAAGCCCATTTTTAAATCTCCCTCCCTCACCCACCCCAACCTTCATGCCTGCACCTATTTTGCTCCGTCAGTTTTAAAAATGAGTGTCTGTCTCACCCGCCTGCACTTCCTCTCCCCTCCCTGCAGTCTGAGCGCACCAAAAGTGATGTGTTGAAAGCAACAAAAGAAAAAAAAAAAAAAAAAACCCTATCGTTGTTGGCGTCGTCTCAGAGCTGTTTGGATCGGTGAGGTTGACACGAGGTCTCTGCCACAATGCTCTTTGTAGTTGTCAGAGAGACTTAAATACTGTCTTTAGTGCTGTCACACCAAAAAACGCACACACCCAGTCGCTGTAATTGATACGCAGCTCTGGACTTCTCCAGCTCACATCTGTATAGTGGGTGAGTGTGTGTGTGTGTGTGTGTGTGTGTGTGTGTGTGTGTGTGTGTGTGTGTGTGTGTGTGTGTGTGTGTGTGTGTGGTGCGCTAATATCCTATTCGTCTCGGGATAAGCGAGGACAACGGTGCTAAAATAGCTCATTTTGAGGCTGTGCCGCCTTAAAGAGGTGTTATAATGAGACATAACAAGTTATGGCAGCTCATTCTCTGTGCTCCTCTACACCACATGGACGTAGGCACACTGTCGCTTGCTCACACTACCATGCACACACACACACACACACACACACACACACACACACACACATTTTAATGGCCAAGGTTAAGGTTATCATTGAATGAAAGAACTGTGTTCCAAGTCAGTGTCAGAGAAGAGGTAGTCGACCTGAATTGCAGTCTGCACCATCACTAATCTCTCACGCTGAATGAAAAGCCTGCAAGCAACACACATGGGGCACACACACAGACACACACACACACACACACACACACACACACACACACACACACACACCTGTCAGAGACCACAATGGTAACCCCCTCGGGGAAACCTCGTAATACCATGCACCAGGTCAGCTGGCCAGAACGGCAGAAGGAAACAGATGGAGCGGGAGGGAGGGATGATGGGGGGGAGAAGAGGAGGGGGAGGAGGAGGCGCTCAGAGCAGAGGTGGGGTTAGGGAGCAACAGGTAAGGGAGGGAGGCGCTGCTGTGCACAGGAGGGAGGTTAAGGTAGATGGTTAGTGGAGAGAGGGACATCGATGGATTCCTGAGAGGAGGCACAAAGGGTGAAAATGAAGGGGGCCGAGAGATGGTGAGAGGTGAGGCGGGGTGAACGGAGGAAAGTGGGAGGAGGTGAGAGAAAACGAGCGATGGGGGTAAGAGGGAGGGCGAGAGGTGAGGAGGGGGGAGAGGTGAGGGAGTGCGGCGGGAGAAGATGGGGTCGCGGCCTCGGAGGCGGCTAATGAAGACGGTGATGTCAGCGCGGGGAGCAGAGAGGCAGCGTGGGTAGTGGAACGGTCCATCTGCTGCTAAGCCCGCTGGGAGATCACAATCACCTCGCTGGCTCCCACTTCTCACTTATACAACCATTCACAAGGACAGGGAGCGGGAGGGGGAGGGGGAGAGGGGGAAGGGGGGGGGGGGACGTGCAGCCTCAAAGCCAGTGTAATGAAACTTTCAAAGTTACGGCTCAACTCGCACATACACCGAAACTCTTAACTCTCAAAATAAAACAAAACAAGAACTTTCGCCGCACGAACAAATGTTCAAACATAGCGTGATCACGAAACGGCATATTTATAAAAAAAAAAACACACCAGTGAAAGGTGTATTCAGTCTCTCTCTTCAACACCGACCCTCTCTTTGGTCTCAGTCGATGACCGTGAAGATCTTTTCATTTCGAGAATCACGATTGTTATTGATGCTATGACACTCAGTGAGGTGAAGGCTGACTCAGGTAAGCAAAGGTCTCCATGAAGAAAAGACACGCTGATAAGAGAGTTGAATAAACACAGCTGTTTGAAGGAGATCGCTTTGGGCGAAATACAAAAAAGACGTTTGAGAGGGAAATGTGACCTGTTTAACTTTCTAACACTAGTTGAAGCAGCTTATAATACAACACTAATGCCCCATAAGGTGTTTAATCACAGCAAATATATGAATAGATAGACCATCATTTATTTCCTAATCATTTGAATTGTGTGTTTTTATCTACATTACCACTATGTATGACAATAACAAACTAAAAGGATAAAATTACGATTTTTTTTTTGTAGGTTTTTTTGTCCAATTATCTAAGACCCTGTTGACTTTATTTAAATGTTAAAAAAAGGCCATACGTTTTCATTTGAAGTGAGTTTGGCTATCAGGCAAGGGGTTGAAAAAGCTGAATGTCTAGGCCTGTTCACAATGCTTTTGTTAGTATAAGTACCATGTAGCATGTGTGAACGTTGAGTGTTTTTTGATACTTGAACATGGTTGAATAGACTGAGCTAGATCGACAGAACACAGATGTTGCATTTACCGTAAATCAGGGTCAGCGAGCAGGCATTGACATGTGAATCGAGTGAATGTTTCCTCCTCCTCAAAATGTGCAACAATGTCAGAGATAAACTGTACACATCTGAGGCGGTGGTGTAAAACTCTACGTAGTTATTACAGCAGCAATTATTTTTATCCTGTGTGTCTTTGCCTGTGAGCTAAACAGTGGAGTAAGTAAGTTTTATGTGACAAGGTGTTCAGACGGATGCACGTATTTAATTGGCCAATGGAGTACGTCGGGAGAAGACTTTTTGCTCAAGTTCCTAAACTAGTTTTCGGACAGAGTTTTTGGTTGTAGCACCTCGCTGTGCTAGTGCTGCGATCTCATTGAAATTGATGAAGAGTTTTTGATGGGGTTTTTTCTGGGATTTTTCTTCTCCCTGTTCCATTTCATAGAATATACTGTAATATGTGTAATTTAGAGAGATAAGCGTGAAAGTTTTGTGTTGGAATCATACACTGAAATGAGTAAAACACCAAAAGAATGAATAAATCTGACGGGGTATCACTGTACCACCTACTTCTCCACAAGATGTGAAACACGCACCTCATATCGTGCTGCTGATTATGGGCATGGGAGGAAAAAAAACACTCATTTTGTTGAGGCAGCACTTCAATTCTGCCCCATACTCTCTCTCTCTCTCTTTCTTTTCACCCCTCCTTCAGGAGGCAAACAACAAATTAGGAGATCAGATCAAGCAGTAAGGTTGAAAGGAAAGACCTCTTTGAGAGACATTAAGGGTTACTCCATTTGTTCTTGTGACGTGGGGCGCTGTGGCTCAGTGGGCAGAGTGGATTATCCTTAAATCACAAGGTTGGAGGGATCGATTCCTGGCATTTCACCCATTATGTGAAATGCATTATACTAAAATCTCAACAAAAATGTAAAGCTCTATATGAGTACCAGCAAAATACCCATTACAGTGCATCTGGGTTTTTTTTTTCTTATTGATTAATAACCTTTGTTGTGAGATGAGAAGGTTATCCTGTGCTTTCATACTGTCATCAACCAGCCTCCATACCGGTGAAGCCCACACTTAAACTCCTGTAAAGAACAGAGAAGGTAATGGCAAAGCTTTTTCTGAGCCCTGTTTCCTCTGAGAGTGCCTCTGAGGAGATCATTTAAATCAGAACTGTCGAGCTTTCCCCCTCATACTGGAGTAGGACTATTTGGGGAGGCATGTTTTGAGAGGGAATAAAAAGCTGTGAATAAATCTCCTTAAAAAATGGGTTTTTACTACCGTCAACATATAGAATGGTAAAGTGATGCTGCTTTTTTTCTGTTAACATTGATGGGATTTTGAAAGACGAGTGTGTGGGAACGCTATAACCATCATAGCATGCACATTCAAGTCTTTTTATTTTTTTCCCAAATGTTCAATCAGCAGATTCAGAACAGAAGGCGGACATTTAAACAGATGAAAAACCAGGATAACGCAAAGAGTAACACAAAAAGAAAATCATACAACTGAACCAGACTGAGGTAATACCTACAGTAGTCTTTATTATTTGCTTTCACAGATATTTTGGTATCTGCATTTACGTTGGCAGATGAATAACAAGAACATGTAGTACATTAAAAGATGTGTATGCAGTTATTTAGAAACAATTGAGTTGGTTACGATTCTTTAATAACTAAATGTTTTATGTTGTGTGTGTGTGTATGTCAAAAAAGAAAGATGGAATGATCAAACACTGATATAGTTAGGGTTTTAAATATCCAGGATAAATTGGCCTTGAACGCACATCATTTGCACACAGAATCAGAAAGTTGTCCAATGAACCTCCAGTTGGGGAAGAGAACCCATCTGATCGATTGTTACATACATGAAACACAGACAGCTAATCAGATCAGTAATTATCACGGCTAATACTGTACATCAAGATCCTTTTTGTCAAGATAATCACATCACACGGTGAAAAAAAAACGACACCAGCATCTGCTGCCAACCCTTCAGCAAACAGCAGGAAATTGCCGGATAAAGGGAGACCCACCCACCGTTTAAGAGGAAACTGTACACTGTGTGGGAGGTCGCATCCCTTATACAGACAATCCTATCAGCTGTAAGGCTGCATCAATACTAATATCAGATATTTGGCTGATATGAACTCAAATAGCTGGATCATATATCAGTGACAATGGTGCAGATATATTGAATTCTATTCTGTGTATATGTTTAATAATATATGATACACTGAATGTCACATTTTCTTTATTCCTGTGTAAGTTACGACCAATTTGTCGCTGCATTTGAAAAAGTTTACCCTTGAAATGAATTCCTGACTTCTTCACCAAGTCGATGGTGTTCTATTTAATAAATATATATCAATGTATTTATTTGTTGTATTTCTTTTACAAAGCAAGGCATCTAGACAGCAGTTCATGGACGAGAACAATGTCGGTATTGTTCTGCACAGATGGTAAAAACACAAGAGTAGAAATATATTCCGGTATTAAAAAAAAAGATTTAAATAAACCCACGTTTTTTTTTTCCAAACCTTCTATGCCCCCAAAAAACACATCCTTCACAAACATGCAGAGGAATCACGTCTCCCATCAATCTCTTTCTCTCCCTGTCAACACAAACACAAACACAAATCACAGAAATATAATGAAGAAAGTTGTCTTTAACGGGCTTAGTAAACTAACTAGCTGGTGCTTGGCGCAAACATACACAAACACACATCTCTTCACTCTCACTACATCCCTCAGCCTTTT